>NC_000077.6:5350000-5455000 GCF_000001635.26 Mus musculus | reverse complement strand
ACCATGGAAGAATGCCGACCGGCTTGCTCAGTCTGATTGTTTTTACACACCTCAGGACTACCTAACCAGGAGTAGCCCTGCCCACAGTCAACTGAACCCTCCCACATTAATCAGTAACCAAGAAAATGTGTGTCGTCGTTTCCCCCCACCCACCCCCCGCCCCGACTTATCCACAGTCAAATCTGACAAAGGAAATCCCTCAACCAAGGCTCCCCCTTCCCAGGTTGACAAAAACTAGATGACACAATTGACTGTCAGCTCTACACAAATGCATCACTGCAATTCACACCCTGTTTGTTTCTTTCCACAGATCTCATGTTAATATCTCAAATACAACTTTAGAAGTACCACCACTTTTAAAAATTCCAGGGGTTTAAAAGTTCAATTAAACACTCAGTCTCTTAACTATGGGTTCCTGTAAAATCAAAAACAAGTTAAGCCGGGCATGGTGGCACACCTTTAATCCCAGCACTCGGGAGGCAGAGGCAGGAGGATTTCTGAGTTCGAGGCATGCCTGGTCTACAGAGTGAGTTCCAGGACAGCCAGGACTACACAGAGAAGCCCTGTCTTAAAAAACAAAAAACAAAAAAAAAAAAACAAAAAAACAAAAACCAAACAAAACAAAGTGTTGTATTCCGGGGAACGCCAGAGCCAAAAAGTGGGAGTGGGGGGGGAGGGTAATGGGGGACTTTTGGTATAGCATTGGAAATGTAAATAGGAAAATACCTAATAAAAATTATTAAAAACAAAACAAGTTAAACACCCCATTGTTGCAAGAGGGGAGAACTGGGGCATAGTTACACTCAGATCAAAGCAACCGAAACTCAACAGTAGAAACAGCTCAGTGTCCAGTGGGACTCCTTTGTGATCTTCTGGGCTCTGCAGCACCCACTGGTTGTCTGTAGGCTTCAGACAGCTCTACGGCACATCTGCCTCTATCTGTGGTAGTCTTATCAAGTCCTAGATTCTCCAGTGTCCTGGAGTCTCTACCTGAAGTTGCACCTTCACCAATGACTTCCCGGCTTTTCTGCAGGAGGGACTCTAACCCTGCCACATGGTACCAAGCGTCAGCATCTCTCCATGACCTCTTCAACCCCGAGGTCTCCACTGTTGCTGAAGCTAACCCAGCACTGATGGCCTCTCCTGGGCTGTCACAGTGCCAAGCCTCGGCTGCTCTCCCTGACATACCCCTTTAGGCCTTCAAAACCATTACCATGTGGGAGACTCTTACATACTCTGAAGTGTGGCCATCAACTTGACAGACAGCCTTGGCTATCCTGGACCACAGTTTCTATGTGCAACCCTTAGGAAATACTCTCAAAAGATGTCACCTCAATGACAGTGGGTTCTTCTTAACCACAGATGATTTCTCAGTTCCAACTAACCATCTGTGTTCCAAGTAAACAGAGGTTTCATTTCAGGGATGCTAGTCTCTTGTTAATCACAGCTTATTTTGCAGTCCCAACTGAACAAAAACCACATGTCTTCATTTTAATATATCATACAAAAACCCTAGCAGAATATTTGTTTCCTAAACTCTACAAGCCAGGTCTCCATTATCCGCAATTCTTTCAACTCTCACGTCTTCCAAGCTCCCACAGAACAACCCATTAAAGCTACAAGAACTCAATGGATTTTTCCAGACCAGGGTTCCAAACACGCCTTCAATCCTCCCAAAAACAATGGTCCATCATCTGCTTCTCCCCAGCAAAGTGTACTTCCAAAAGACATACCCTATTAGAATAAGTAAACATGGCTCTCTCAAAATGGGTCTTTGAACATATAACTGTACATCAATTATCCTACTTCATCCTGGATTTCCTGGGTGGATCATGAATGTAACATTAGAAGTCCTCAGAAGAGACTAGAGAGAAGATGCATAGAGGGATGGATAAACCCATTTGAAGATAAGAAAATATTGGAGTAAGGGAATCACAAGCTACAGGCTCCCTGGCAGGTGCTACAAACTGGGAGAATGAAAGAAGTTTCCTTCTTTCTCTAGAGGGGACACATAGCATCTGTGTGATACCTTGATTTAGATCTTCTGTCCTCCAAACAGAGAAGGAAATGCAGTTGGTTAAAGCCACTAAGTTTGTGATAACATTCCAATACAGCCCAAAGAAATTATCCTAGGTAGCTGGGTGGTGTGGCATACCCCTAGATCTCAAGAAGCAGAGGCAGGAGGATCAGGAGTTCAAGGCTAATAAGCGCCATATTGTGAGGCCCTGTTAAAAGAATAGGAAGGAGGAGATGACAGAAGGAAAGAAGAGAGAAAGGACAGACAGAAAGACGGGAACCTGGATTTGAAAGCCAGTGTGTAGGGAGCCCAGGCTGGAGGGCCAAAGGAGACAAAGAGGACTCGGGGAAGAGGCATGTTTAAGCCCTCTGCAAGTGTGGGACAGTCCTGCTGGTGAGTGTGGCATTACTCCTGACGTGAGGGTAAAGAGTTGTGTGAGTTACAGGGCCAAGCTGGAAGCAGCATGGCTCTCTGTGTCCTCAGAGGAATGAATGATCTATCTGAGGCACCTCCAGGTGTCTTCTCCGTGAGGAGGGAGGGAAGAGGGGGTCCAGGGAGGCCTGAGAACACAGGGCAGCCAAGAAGCAGAGGCATTAGGTGGGCTGGGGCAAGCCCTTGGTATTGCAGTGTTCTCTTGGAAGAAAGAATGAGGGAATGATGAGGAGATGGCCCTGGAAATCTGGAGGGTGCGTGGTTTCCTGGTGGCCCCAAGGGAAGCCAACTGATCTCAAAGAGAAGGGCACATGGCTACATGCAAGGTCAAGGGGCAGCAGGGCAATCATAGGTGCCAGCAGGCTAAAGGACAATTCCAGGAGAGGGCAGTGGGAGGGCTCCTGCGTCTTTGGGTGTCTTTGATCTCTGAGCCACTTTGGCCCGGGACAGAGCCTTGGGTACCAATGGGGTCGTGTCTGTTTAAACAAAATTAAACACTGGCAGTAAATCATTAACTCGTGGAAGAAACAAACAGGGGTGTGAACCACATCTCCCACACCGAGGGTTCACAGCTGGGAAGAAGTGTGTACCCTGAGCCAAAGCACATGTCTAGCAAGCATCTTCTACTGCCAAGTCTCAGGGCCAGGTGCTTGCTATAGGAACAGATCATACAGCCAGGTAGAGTCTACCCTATGCTCAGAGCTCTCTCATCAAGAATGCCCAGCTGCCAGCTCATGGAATCCTCACGCTGACCCTCTGAAGTAAGGCAATGATCACAGATGCATTTCCAGGCAAGAACACCCAAGCTCAGAGAGGGAGAGCCTTGGTCACACAGCTTGTTAGTCGTGGAGGGGAAAAAGAACAGGAGTTTCTTTGATCTCTGCTGCACTTTAGCCTGAGGCAGGATCAGCAAAGCTTTGAAAGGCAAGGCAGCAACTGTCTTTCTTCATTTATTTTTATTTTTATTTTAAATTTTATGTATGCATACATGAGTTTGTATGTGCAGTTCCCATGGAGGCCAGAAGAGGGAGTCAGATCTCGTTACGGATGGTTGTGAGCCACCATGTGGTTGCTGGGATTTGAACTCCGGACCTTCAGAAGAGCAGTCTCACCCAGAAGAGCAGACCCACTGAGCCATCTCACCAGCCCCCCCTCTTCTGTTTCTTCTCCTTCCCTCCCTTCCTCCTTCCTTCCTTTCATTTTCCTATCCTCCTCTTCCTCCTTCCTTCTTTTGAAAAAAATCAGAAGAGCTAAGAATCCTAGGCCTATATTTCCCATAGCAACTAGGTGGTGGAGTAACCTTCTTAAAATGGTCAAGCATCAACGGGCATGGATTTCTGAGTTCGAGGCCAGCCTGGCTACAAAGTGAGTTCCAGGACAGCCAGGGCTATCCAGAGAAACCCCGTCTCGAAAAACAAAAAACAAAACAAAACAAAAAAAAGGTAAGGCATTCCGCAGCCCCCCTCGCCCTCCCCACCACTCCCAAGGGAGTTTCTGCTTGAAGCCCCACCATCCTTTCCTGTGGCACTCGCTGATTATTTTTGCTTACACCTGGCCAACTTCACTCACTCACATTCCCTGCTTGGCCCCTGGAGCATTGTTTGAGTTTTGTGACTCCTGGTTGGGTGGCCATTGCAAATCAGGGGCAGGTTGAAGCAGGGTTTAAACCACTGATGAGTCTGGGCCTAGATTGGCCTTCTGCCTCCAGGCTCAGAGGAGACAGAGATTGATGGTATACATCAAAGAAGGAAGAGACACTTCTAAGGGGTTTGAAAGAACTGCCGCTACTTGTCTGTATAACTACTATTGTACCTTTCAAAAGAATTATATGATGTTTAAATACAATAAATGAAGTTTCCAGAAATAGATATAAATGCTGTGGAAGAATTCTAGCATAGCTTAAATTTGAATTGCCTAAAAGAAGTAGGATAAGATTCAAAGTCTTAAAACCATTTTGTAAAATAGTTAATGTATACTTATATTTTATGAAAATCTTTTATTGACTTCTTTGTCTGTCTCATATAGTAATAAACGTTTTCAGAAGTAAAGAAAGCAAAAGAAAAAAGATGGCAGGAAGGTAGTTGGATCCAGGGACTGGCTAATATAACTATAAATTTCATCTTTATTTTTAAACTATTAAAAAACAAACAAACAGTCCAGGTAGTCCTGTGTGCCTGGCTTCTCCCAATGGTGACATCTTCTTCCATAACTATAGGCCCACCCATTTGTCTTCTGGTGGCATGGCTTCATGCAAGCACCTTATTGCTATTCAATAACGTTTATTGAATGGATCAGTTTGAATATAGGAAAAGGAATGCTGTCCTTTGTTGATTTAGTGGATTCTCCATTTATTTTTATTCTCTCTGGAAGGTAATAAATATATCCACAGAGAACAAAATTCAAACAAGTTGTAGTTATTCAGGGAAAACCAGTCATTTATTTATGCTTAAAGGTTTCCTGGGTCTGGAGAGATAGCTTAGTGGCTACGAGAATACTACACTTGCAGAGGATCCAAGTTCTGCTCCCAGTAACGGCGTCTGGTAAGGTACAACTGCCTGTACATGTAGCTGCAGACAACCAACCTCCTCCTGCTTCCCAGGGCACGGGGCACAGATACACAACACAGACTCACACATGTGGCATAGATACACGGACTCACACATGGACACTTAATGAAAAAGAATACATCTTGGTCTGGAGAGATGGCTCAGTGGTTAAGAGCACTGACTGCTCTTCCAGAGGTCCTGAGTTTAATTTCCAGCAATCACGTGGTGGTGCACAAACATCTTTAATGGGATCCAATGCCCTCTTCTGGTGTGTCTGAAGACAGCTACAGTGTACTTACATATATAAAATAAATAAATAAATAAATAAATAAATAAATAAATCTTTTTTTAAAAATACATCTTTAAAAAAAGATCTATAACTTTATATGTATAAGTTTTTTGCCTACATGTATGTGTGATGCCCAAGGCAAGAAGGTGTTGGATCCCTGGAAGATGGAGTTAGGGGTAGTTCTGAGCCCACGGTATAGGCACTAGGAACTGTACCTGGAGTCTTTGCAAGAGTAACAACTGCTCTTAACTGGTGAACCAACTCTCTAATCCCCATTTATGTCTTAATACCACCTTCATGAAAACTTCCACATATCTGTTTTCCCCCATCCAGGTGCTTTTTGGTTACAGCATCTTTTATTTTCACTCAGCAGTATATTTTGCAATAAAATCATAGTCTATACATATATTTATTACACACACAAGGATGTGTACATATGCATACTTTTTCCTCACCTATCAGTGTATTTGAACTCCTTCTGTACAAGTTCATAGAATTTCTTTAACATTTTGAGTTAGAATACCAAGTGATGAGTTTTGTGGTGTAATTTTATACCTATGTGTCATTGTCCCCTGTTTTTCCTCCTCACCCTCTGCCCTGTCCCAAACGTCTCATTTGAAATAGCCGTTTCATCTGTACCCTGCTAGAGTGAGTGGATGCATTGTCTGTGACGGATGGACACATGAAACGGTTCCAACAGCTCGATGATGCTTCACAGCCAGGGTGGTTTATGGGATATACCATGGATGATGACCACGGTCATGTTTGTTCATGCTTACCATTTGATCCAACTTGTAGACTCCATCCATAGCCTTAGTTCACAAGACCTTTCCTTTTCCTTTCCTTTTTTTTAAAAGATTTATTCTATTTATGTGTATATGTGTGTATGTGGGTATGTTTATGCACACATGTGCACATATCTATGGAGACCAGAAGAGGCCATTAGATTCCCTGGAACTAGAGTTGTAGGTGCTTGTGCAGCACCCAGTGTGGGTTCTGCACACTGAATTCTTATCCTCTGCAAGAGCATCAAGTGCTATTAACCATCGAGCCAAGGATCGTAGGAATTCCCCCCAGTTCTGGAGATAGAACACAGGGCCTCCCCGCATGTGTATGGAGCACTAGTGCTCCCACTAAGCTACATCCCCAAGTGGCTCAAGTTACTTTCTATCTCCCTTTTCTGCCTGCCAGACTTTGGGGAAACTTGGTAAATACCTCAGTTTCTAAGTAACATTGTCTCTTGAGAGGCAGATCATGCTGTTTCTATGTTACTAGCCTGTGTCTTATTGATTGTATCTTGAAGCAGAGTTTGAACAATTAAATCCAATCAGGTATAGTATCACACACCTGCAATCCCAGTACTTGGAAAGCTGGTGGGGCAGGAAGATTGCTGGGAGGTAAGAGACCAGCTTGGGTTACACAGAGAGACCCTATTTGAGAAAACCAAATAGAAATAAAAATTATCTGTCTGTCTATCTGTCTATTTACTTGTATATGCATGGAAGTCATGTGTGAAATTCAAAGGATAACGTGTGGGAGTTGGTTCTTTTTCTCCAGCGTGTGGGTTCTAGGGAATGAACTCAGGTCAGCTGCCTTGGCAGCAAGCACCTCCTACCCCCAGCACCATCTTACTGGACCCAAACTAGGTTATTTTCTGACCCTTGTGTGCATTGTCATTGCTACTGAAGTTCTTAAGAGAAATATTGTTGCCGTTCTTCATTCTCAGAATTTATTTTGGTCCCATGAAGCCCAGTGCTCCTAGGCAGGTAATGCAAAGCTACCTTAACTGTCTGAAGGAGGAGAGGGGTGTGTGGTGATGAGCTCAGTAAGTCATGTAACCAATATTTATTAGGTGCCTATTCTGGACCACACAGCTTCAATCTAGGCAAGACCAAGGTCCTTGCCATTATAGCAAAGTGTGTTTAATGAGATCACTGAGCTGAATTTTTAAACAAGATTTCATTAAATGTGTCTAATGGGTGTTTTGCCTGCATATCTGTGCAACACACGAGTGCAGTGTCCTTAGAGCCAGAAGAGAGTGTTGGATTTCCCTGTAGAGGGCTGTGAGTTGTTATGTAGGTGCTGGGAACCAAACTTGGGTCCTCTGCAAGAGCAACAAGTGCTCTTTACCACTGAGCCTTTTGAAAATTCTGTCTCTGTCTCTGTCCCTCTCTGTCCCTCTGTCCCCCACCCTTCTCTTTCTCTGTAAATGTATGCCGTATGTGAACAGAAGAGAGGGTCAGATCCCATAAAGCTGGAGTCATAGGTGGTTGTGAGCTGGGGGCTGAGATATGACCTTGGATCCTCTCTTGACCCAAGGCTTCATTTTTGTTTGAGAAAAGGTCTTACTATGTAACTTTGCCTGGCCTGAGACACCTACGGAGACAAGGCTGGTCTTGAACTCATGGGTCCACCTGCCTCTACCTGCCCAGTGCTAGGATTAAAGCGAGCTCCACTACGTCAAGTACGAAAAGGCTTCAATTTTTAACAGCTGTATTGAGACGTCATCTATACACTGTAAAATCCATCTTTAGAAAATGTACAATTTGCCAGGCAGTGGTGGTGTACACCTTTAATCCCAGCACTTGGGAGGCAGAGGCAGGCAGATTTCTGGGTTCGAGGCTAGCCTGGTCTATAAAGTGAGTTCCAGGACAGCCAGGGCTATACAGAGAAACCCTGTCTCAGGGGGAAAAAAAAAAAAGAAAGGAAGGAAGAAAGAAAGAAAGAAAATGTACAATTTGGTGGTGGATTTCATGTATTTACAAAGAATATACTCATCACCATTTAATTACAGAATATTTTCGTTCCCCTTAAGGGAAATCCATTAATAGTCATACTACCCAATCCTCCTTCCAGTTCAGTATCTGGTGATCACTAACCTTTCCATTTTTCTATATTCTTGGCATTTCATACAAATGGAAAGGCTATATGCTTCACTGAGTATATTTTTGTCGCATTCATTCAATATTCAGTATTTTATTTGTCTTTGATTTTGTTATTTAAAATGCAATTGAAGATTGAAACTTTTTTTAATATATTTTTTCTAGATTTATTTATTATTATATCTAAGTACACTGTAGCTGTCTTCACATGCATCAGAAGATGGCATTAAATCTCATTACGGGTGGTTGTGAGCCACCATGTGGTTGCTGGAATTTGAACTTCGGACCTTTGGAAGAGCAGTCGGGTGCTCTTACCCACTGAGCCATCTCACCAGCCCCGATTGAAACTCTACCATGTTAAAAATTCGATTTTATTGTATGGATAGACCATATTTGCATATTCATTCACCAGTTCATGACTTCATACTTCTAAGGATTGCAACGCTAGCTATGCATGGCTATAATAATTGCTTTCCCCTTAAAGACTGGACTGTGCCAGGTGTGGTGGCACACGCCTTTAATCCCAGCACTCGGGAGGCAGAGGCAGGCAGATTTCTGAGTTAGAGGCCAGCCTGGTCTACAAAGTGAGATCTAGGACAGCCAGGGCTACACAGAGAAACCCTGTCTCGAAAAGACAAACAAACAAAAAAAAAACAAAACAAAACAAAAAAAAAGACTGGACTGTGCCTTAGTGGGTAAAGTCACAATCCTTGGAAATGACAGTGCTCCCGAGCAGTCAGTACTGATTAAGCTTGGCTTGGGGGAAACTAATGACTCTAGCTTTGTCAGTTACCTTCTGTGCCAAAGCTTTGGGTGGTCCAAACACAGTAACACAGTTCTGTGAATTTCTTTTCAATTGTATTTTCTATTCAACACATTGGCAAAACATTCCTTTTCAGTTTAAACTGTAACCTCGATGCGCTGATTACTCAAGGAAACACTCAATGACTTTTCTTTTTGTCTTAATATTTTGGGTGTGGTAGCAAGTAGAAGCAGATCACCCTAACCAAATATTTGCAAATATTTAAACAAAGCCATTCAGGTCAGGGAGGGAAGACGACTGAGGAAGTAGAAATTGAATGTGGCTTTTAAAGGAGGATTGTGAGTCTCATAGATTTGCTGAGAAAGGAAAAATCCTGTTCCAAAAAGGGGAAGAGAATTAAAAGTTTATCTTCTGGGTGACTGGGGACGTCTGGGTTCGGAGCACGTGTCTTTGGTATGTTTGGCAACCAGAAGTCTGTGCATTAAGCGTGTTGACTCTTCCGCCCTTCTGCACATGGTGAGATTTGAAGGGAGTGTTGGAGACGGTCTCCAGGGCTGCGGAAAGATGAACTCCATTAGAATCTAGATAACTTCTTCAAGTTCTCCGCCACCTGTCCTCACTCCTTTAGTTGAGGGTAACTGTCTATGTGACACCCACGTAAGAACTGGACGTGTCCCGGCGGGTTGCAAACTGCCACTGACCGCCCGGGGCCTTTCGCGGTCCCTGGAGGTGGTAGGGCGCGAGCACCGAGTGCGGGTGGCCAGCAGTGCCGGAGCTGCGGATGAAGCATCCTTGGACGGAAGGACGAGGCCTTTGACGCCCCAATGACTCTAATTGCGGCACCAAAGCAGGGTGCGCCGAGGGGGCGAAACCGCCCGGGAACAGGTTGAGGATCTTACTCTCCCCGTACTCCAGCAACTGCCAAGAGAAATGTCTGCCGCGGAGGGCGGAGTACAGACCAGGGGGCGTGGCTAAGAGGAAGGGGCGTGACCGAAAAAGACTACCTGGGCGGAGCAAGGGTGGAGGGGCGTGGCTAAGAACGGAGTCGGGGCGGGACTCAGTCGATTGGGCGGGGCGGGCGAGGCCTCTGGGCCCCGCCTCTCGCCGCAGGCGCGCCCGCCCCGCCTACCCGCTCCCCTCGGAGGTGGCCGCGGCCGAGCGCGGGGAGGGAGGGGAGAGCGGGTCACGACGCTGCGGGGGCGGGGATAACCCCTCACGTGGAGCAGATGAAAGGGCCGCGGCGCGACGGCCGGGGGAGCGGAGCAGAGCCTGCGACCCACAAAGCCGCCGCCGCCGCGATGGTGCTGTGAGGCGACCGCCCGCGCTCGGTCCTCCGCCGGCCCGCGACTATGCCCGGCCGCGCCCGCCCTCCGCGCCCTCCCGCCGCAGGACCATGAGGCCACGCTCGGGCGGGCGCCCAGGGGCCCCGGGCCGCCGCCGCCGCCGCCTCCGCCGCGGCCCCCGCGGTCGTCGCCTGCCGCCGCCGCCGCCGCTGCCGCTGCTTCTCGGGCTGCTGCTGGCGGCCGCGGGGCCCGGCGCGGCGCGGGCCAAGGAGACGGCGTTCGTGGAGGTGGTGCTGTTCGAGTCGAGCCCGAGCGGCGACTATACCACCCACACCACCGGCCTCACGGGCCGCTTCTCGCGGGCCGGGGCCATGCTCAGCGCCGAGGGCGAGATCGTGCAGGTAGCCACCCGGGCCCCGCGCTCCGCCGCCACAAGATGGCTCCGGGGGCTGCGCCCGCCGACCCCGCCGCGGGCTAGCGGGCGGGCGGGCGGGGGGGAGGCGCGGAGCCCGGCGGCATCCCTCCCAGGCGGGCGGGACGGGGCCTCCGGGGCACGGCGGCTGAGGCGAGCGCACGTGGGGGCTCGGCCTCCGGTGGGTGCACCGCGCCGGGGTGGGGGTGGGGACGCTGAGCTGGGCATGGGCGCCTGGGCGGCACTCTTGAGTTGGCGGGACGTTTTTCTCCCTCAGGTGAAAGTCCCGGGAACTACCTGTTGAATGCCAACTTTGCAAAGGCGAGACAAGTTGAAGGATGGAGCGACTTCTTAGAGGTCGCAGGCTTTGCTTTTCCATCCACGTTTGCTCCGTTTTCGGAGCGACCCAGTTGCCGGGGTGCACATCTTCAGGTTATTTTTGCTGAAATCTACTGGCAGCCTTACCTAGACACCAACCCTCTGGCAGGGCTCTGGACGGGCAGCAGCAGGAAGGGAGCAGGCGGAGCTGGCTGAGGAGTGGGAATTGGCAGAGCACTGTCGTGGCCGTGCCTCAGATTACAGGGGATGAGAAAGACCGCAGGCTCGCCCCTGGGTCAAGGACTAATACCGAAGAGGCCTGCAAACCCGAGCCAGGGTCTCTCACTGACAGGGCCTCCACCTTGCTCCAAATGAAAGAGGGCTGCGTCCCAAAGGAGGCTGGCTAGGGAGAGCTTTGAGCTGTCCCCAGTCTTTGAGGAGGGACTCTCAGTCGAAGCCTCAGCGGATGGATAGCTGCATAGATTTCCCGCTCCCTCGACGATGGTTTTTATCCACTACCATGTTCCAGGGCAGCGCACTTATGGTTGTTAGGCGCACCTCTGGTAGGAGTGATCTGATACGGTTGGCTCGTCTTTGAATCTTTTGGAACTTTAGAGGCCTATAGTTTGGATCTCCGGTGCTTTGCTCTTGGGTGAATTATGAAGAGAAAAGGGACTGTGTGGGATGACTTCAGAGCAGCTCCGAGTGTAGACAGGAGGGTGAAGCTGCACGCAGAGCTTTGAGTTGATGGGACACGGGCCAATACGGTGTAGCTCCTTAAAGGTGTGTGTCTTTCCAAAGCTGGAGGAGGACCCTATGGCTGTGATTAGAAAGCATTGTTTTGTGGTGCTCTTATTCTTATCTATAGAAAGCGAAATACATGTTTGACCAATTTCTGTGACTACAGATGTTGCTAACGGTGCTGTTCTCCCCCCCCCCATGTTATTGTTACTGTCATTAATATACAAGCTTTAGAGAGGATGCTTGGCTGAAGATACCTAAACAACTCTATTGCAGGCTTTAAGAAGAGTTTGAATTTTAAGTCTTGCTTCTTGTGAGTCCTTGTCGTTCTTTGAGGCTTTCCCTGTGCCCTGATGGCTTTAGAAATGTTTGATTTACAGCCTTGAGGGTGGGGGTTGCAGCTGAGGGGAGTATGTTTTAACGTGGCACTTCACTTTTTGAAGGAGACTTTTGAAGTTTGAGATTTTTATCTGCAGTGTTTAAACTTGAGCCATTCTCTGTGGTAGTTTGTCTGGGGAGCTATTCATTATGCATAATGCTGTGCTTTGCAGATATTCTTGGGTTCACTATTTAATACAAAATTAGCAGTTTAAACACACCATTTGTAACTATTTTATCCTGACAAGTAGAGAGATAATGTGTGAGTTTGGCAGGACTCTGTTCTCTTGAGAAGTTTTTGAAGTGCTTATCTAATTCTTTTGTAGTCTACTAGACTCGCACCTCCCTTTCAAATTAAGTCAACAGTCACTAAGGGGAGAAAAATGACTTAAATGGTATTTAATAAGTTTACCTGTTAAGCAATCACTAATGATGTCCTTAATTCCTTTATAACTGCAGTGATATTGGTGGGCTTATCTGAACTCCCTGAAGAGATAGTTTGTCATTGGTACACTCCATAGCTTTAATAACTTTGTTGTGGTCATCCATGTGTCCAGACAAGCACAGTGTGGCTTTCAGAGCTGTGTGTGTACACACAGACCGGCATGCTTTTATTTGTTCTGTGAATACTGCCAGACTAAAGGAACTCTTGTAGCTCCTGCCTACCAGCTCTGGAATAAGTTTTGTAAGGAAAGCCAATGTTTTAGGATTGCTGAGAGGGAATATAATGAGAGCATGTGTAATAAAAGTGTAGAAGAAACAAAGCCAGTCTTTAATTTCAGATTAATCATGTTTTCTAAGTACTCATTGAACTTTTAAAAACCACCTTTTGTTTTATCACCTGAAAAACTTCATGTTTTGCCCTTTAATGAACGTTTTATGGTCTTCTGTTTATTTTCTGATAACTAGAACTAAATAGTAGTATGTAGGTAACATTGCTTTTATTCTCAGTGTGATTCTATAGCAATATTGTTCTTAATTGGGAAGAGAGGAAAAAAGCTGTTTGAATGTTTCACTTTAAAAATTATAAGAAATATTTTGTAGTACTGACTTTTTTTCCTGTTACTTGCCAATGAATGTGTGTGTGTGTGTGTGTGTGTGTGTGTGTGTGTGTGTGTATGTACACACACACACAATAGATTACTTATCATAGTCTGGTCAGCCCAAGGACCTGTTGAGTATTTATCATGGGTTAGGGTAGGAGGAAGCCTGGCTGTGTGTGCTTGTTGAGGAGTGGGATTAGTAGTTCAGACTTTGGGATGTGTGTATTGTAGGTGTAAATTAATTATCCCAAGGTCATTAGTTTAGTCTGTATGAAGACAGGGTTGTTTGTGTGTGTTTGATTTTTTTTCTTCTTTTCTATTTTGATATTTCCAGTTGTGAAAATTGTGAATAGACTATTTAGATGTGAAATTAGTTGCTTTTATTATCACGCAGCAGCATTAGCCTGTTTGCATCTAAGCAGGTCAGGCATATAGCTAAGCACTAGAAGAATTACCCTTTTACTGTACTTTTGAAGTGTGGACCTCTAAAGAACTTTCAGACATACTGGTACATATTTCATCTTTAAACCAACGTGTTGATGTTAATGAAATTATTATCTGAAACTTTTAAACTTGTCTGCACACATGGTTGGTGTTGTTAAATAAGGGGCCTGATTAAACACTGGCTAGTGGTGTGTAAATTGGCTAAACCAACAAGAAAATTTGCATGGCTAGAAATGAAAGCTTGTTTTAAAGTGGAAATGCCTATTTCTCCCATTGAAGTCAAATAGTTAGAAACATCAAGAAATTCATTTGTACAAGGAGTGAGAATGATGGGTTCTGTCCAACTTTAAAATCAGTTATTCTGGATCCCAGGTTAAACGTTTGATGAACTTGAGGCTGTGAACATGAACTAAGGAAGTTCTTTTAGCTGTTAAAGAGTGAAAGGAGAGCTGTGTGGTGATTAGATAGGCTGGGTAACTAAAGGTATCACAGGGAATAATTGTAGGAGGCTAATTCCTCTGCCTTGTTTCCCTGTCAGTGTGTTTTTACAGTTCAGCATTTGATCAAGCACTTTCTTTTCATCTCCATTTGAAGTTAACTTAATAGGCCTGCCTCCAAAAATTGACTTGGCCTAATAGAACAATTGCACGCTGACAGCTGACTTGGATTTACACAGAAAGGGCCTGCCGACCGTCTTGTCAGATGGTCCTTTATAGGTTAAAAGCAAGCATTTCATTGTTGGGGGGTGAGGGGGAGGTTGGTAAATTCCTAGGATCTCTTCTCTGGTTTTATACCCTGAGATCTCATGTGAATTACCAGTAATTCTGACTGGGGATAAGAAGCAGCCATGACTCCATTTTGTGTGTGTGTGTGTGTGTGTGTGTGTGTGTGTGTGTGTGGTGTGTGTGTGTGTGTGTGTGTGGTGTGTGTGTGTGTGTGTGTGTGTGTGTGTGTGTGTGTATATACAGGGGACTGTGCCAAGCACATTAAGCTTGTTCATTTAGTCCTTAACATTAATACAGATTTAGATACTATTGTTTATTCAGTTTTACAGAGGAAGAGACTGAGGCTGAGAGAAAGTTTGTTTCTCTAACCTGACAGCAAATGGTAAAACCTGAATTGAAACCATGGTCTGTCCTTATTCTTGTCAAATAAGTAGAACTGAATTTGTTTGGATTTGACATTTAATTCAAATCTAATTTCTCATAATTTGTATTGAAGTTCTTGAAGGCCTGTGCCAACCCCTCCCACCCCCCCATGAAATTATTCACACATTCTTGTGAATGGGTGTGTTCACTTTCCTGATAGTTTCCCAAGAGGAAAAGAAGTTTCCACCTAGTACTTGTCTTTGACTGGTCCAGCACTAAGAATTTAAGTAGAAGGCCCAGAAGATAACTCAATGGATTAAGGTGCTTGCTGTCAAGGGGACTAAATTTGATCCTTGACATCCATATTGTAGAAGAGAACCAACTCCTGACAGTTGTCTTGTGACCTCTGCCTAGACTCTGTGGCACACATGCCCTTCCTATAAATGTAAGAAAAAAAAAGTTGAGTGAGGTAATAGGTCTCTTGGGCTGGCCAGGGTTGGAGGGAAGCCTGCAGCAGCTTTGCAAACCTTCATTGAGCGTATTTATTGGATGGATGTCTACCAAAAACCTATTCTGTACAGAACAATGCTGCAGTGCTGTAGTCCTCTGAGATAGACTGGTCCACAGATAATCATCCTTACCAACTGAGTTTTTTTCACAGTATTTCACCCTCATGCCCATAGGCATCTGCATCTCAACTGAGTTTGTGCATCTATGTCCTGCTAGTTCTGTATCATCCTTGGGAGAGAGAAAAAAGAAACCAACACTCAAGGAATTTTCTACATTTAGTAGTGGAGGAAGTGGAAGTACAATGACTTGGAGGAAGAAGAGATGGAAATGAAAGAATTGAAATAGAAAAAGGGTTAGATGTGTCCCTTTCTACCATTCACTGCACAGTGAAGTGGAACAGCTGCTGGTGTTGGAAGGCTGCAAGAGTAGCCCCTGCCTTCTGGTGAACCCAAATTTCAGGGAGACATGTCTTCATAGTCAAAAGAATCAAATGTGTGGGCTGAGACCTAGCTCAGGGGTGCAGAGCACTTGCCTAGCATGATTGAAGCCCTGAGTTTCATCCCCTGCAATGGAAAAAAACAAAAGTACCAAATTTAATGAAATAGATTTAATGCAAGGCTAGAAAGGTGAAGTGCCTTGTTTGGGCCGTATGTGTGTGGTAAAGGTAGGGACAACTACAATTAACATTTAATTCCTCTGAGACCAAGGCTTGGAGCCTCTCTGTCCACCCTGGTATAGCTGGGCATTGTCTCATGGAAGAGTGGATACGAAAAATATGGCTTATAATTAGAATAAGGAGAACCATGCATTCTTCAGTTATATATTGAGTGTAAGTGGTTGCTTTTCTCCTGATTATTTAAAATTTGAGTCTTTTCAGTATTCCTCTGTCAGAGCTTTTAAAAATAGCTATCAGGAAGTTGGGTAGTGGTAGTGCATACCTTTAATCCCAGCAGGGGTAGGTGAATCTCTGGGTTTGAAGCCAGCCTGGTCAACAGATTGAGTTCAGGACACCCAGAACTGCACAAAGAATCCTTGTCTTGAGAAACGAACAAAACAAAACAAGTAGCTATCAGGGACTGGGGAGATGGCTCAGTGAGTAAAGTACTTGCAATGTAAGTCTGGGGACCTGAGTTCAAATCCCCAGGACCCAAGTCAAAAGCTGGGCTGGTAACACATGCCTGTACTCTCAGTGCTGGGAAGGTAGAGGCAAGCCAGGCTAACTGAATCAACAAACTCTAGGTCAGGGAGAGACTCTGTTTCAAAAGCTAAGGTAGAGTGCAGCTGAGGAGGTGCCCAGCATTGACCTATGACACTCACATGCACATATAACATGTACATACACAAAGAAGTAGCTAAGAATGAAGCCAGACACTGTGGCTGTGGTTGTACATCTCTAATTCCAGATATTTAGGAGACTGAGGCAGGAAGAGCACAGGAGCCAAGAGTCTCAGGTTAGCCTGTACAGCATAGTGAGAAACACAAAAGACAACAATAACAAAACCCAAACCAAAACAGAAATAAAGCTACTAATGTTCATGTAAGTAAGGCCTTAGACACAATACTTTGTTTTAATTTTAAGGGATATAGTTGATGGCAGGTTTTAGATTAGGAAGTCAGTAGCAAAGTGGTACCTGTAACAGTCACTGAGCAGTTCTGTAGCAGATCAGATTCAAACTGATCTTACTGGTGCTGAGATTTTTTTGTTTTTTTTTCTGAGCTTGTCTCACATGCCACTTCTTTTTGTGATAAGATTATATGGACTGATCTTGGAATTCAAATTTGGGTTTAAACCTAGAACCATTGATGGAGAAATGTGTTTGTAACTTAGAAAACCCCCTAGCTACTAGAGAAGTGGTTTCCTTTCTTGTCACTTCTCCCAGCCCCACAATCACAGAAGGCTCATTCCAACTTGTTTTTTTCCTAGAGCCAAGCTGACCAGTTTCTGAAGACAGTGGCTGGAAGTATCTAGCTATCGCTTGATGGCACTTGTGCTGCTTTGGGCTGTTAGCAAAGCTGGAATGGCTGAAGCAGCCTGCCCTTTAGAAAGATTTCTGATGTGAGTGAGACATACCTCATCCTGTGGCTGACTTCAGAGCCAGTCATGAGTCTGTACCACTGTCTTTAGAGAGATTAAGTCCCATGTACATTGCTTCTTTTCTTTGCGCAGGCTGTACATTCCCTGATGATTAAAAGATTTTAAGAGCTGAAGCTGTGGACTGTCCCTGCTCTTTCCGTTAGCAGAATTCAGCAGTGCCTTGCATTCACCAGATCCTGGATGGGGCATAGCAGGGAACATGACTAAGGCTTTGCTTCTGTCTACAGGCAGAGTGTGGGGACAAGACAGTAAGCAGAGAGTACTACCTTACCCTGAAACCCTGTCTGGTAGGACACTGGCCCTGGTGCTAAGTTTGGACCGAACAAGCTGTTGTATGTCACAGTATAGTATGTGGATTTGAGCAGTCTGGTCTTTTCTAACTAATTTTTACTTATCTTTGAGGTTAAAGTTGATAAACCTTTTGTGGAGACATTCCTTTGTACCTGTTAAACAGAAAGGCAGGAGGCAAAGAGTGGAGGCTCTTTGTTCTGTTTGTAGGCTGAACTAGATGTTTTAAAATCTTACTTTTAGCAGCTCTGTTGACTTATGATAGTGTGAAAAGAATAAGGTCAGCTGGCCCATTGTGGTTCAAAGGAGAGCTTTTTATTTTTATTACTCTTAAGACATGATGTAAGACTTGCTATTAATTCCCTTCTCTGTGCAGCAGCCAGGTTGATATGGATATTTAGAAACCAAATGTGTGAGTTGACTTGGTGAAAGTAACTTTGATGATACTAGAAGTTTGAAGAGAAAATGTTGGATTGGGAGCTTCTGGCCTCTTGAGGACTGCTGCATTTTGAAACTGAAAGAGTAAGGATGGCTGAATTTTAGGTACGTGTAAGATCCCATCCAGTGCTGTAAGATCTGATCAAAGCACAAATTATGAGGCTGGGAGATGACTCAGTTGGTAAAATGTTTGCCATGCAAGCATGAAGACCTGAGTTTAACTCCCAGCACTCACATACATCAAAGCTGGATGCAGCACTGTGTGTCTGTATTCTCAGTGCTGGCAGGGAGGGAAAAGCAGATCCCTGGAGCTCATAGGCCGGCATATCTGATGAAACCCTGTCTAAGAGAAAATGGAAAGTAGTGGGGAGGACTCCATGCCAATGTTGACCTCTGGCCTCCATGTACATACTGCTTTTCCCATGAACTGATTGAGATTTTAAAGAAAATTGGAAAGACGTAGTGATGATAGACCTTTGTCTGCTTTGAGTGTTTAATTGTTATTAAATAGTCTGAAACATTTTCAGAGACCATGTCACAGGTTATTATTTTCTGTTATAGGACATACTATCAGGGAAATCCTTAGAGTGGGTGAGTATGAACATGTTTAAAAATCTCACAGGCATTGTCAGATACCTCTGCAGAAGGGCTTGTATTAGTTAGCATGTGTGGAGAATATGTACCTTGTGGTACATATATGTTTCTTTGAAAACTAGTACAAATAAACCAGATAAGGTGGAAATTTGTATATTCCTGTCATTTAGTAAATAGCAAATACTGCTTTTTTCTCTATTAGCGTTCTGAGCGGTAGCTAGTTCTGCATAGAGATGTGCTGTTGGTAGCCTCTGAGTGCCTTCCCTGCGTGTGTCTGTGAGTTTGATTCTGGAGCAACAGATGGTGTCCCTCCTTTGAGCAAGGTGGTTGTCCACTCCAAGTTGACTGCATGGTACGTGATAAAGCAGCTTGGTTCTCAGGGGGATGCTATTGCCTTGGATGTTTTCCTTTTTCTTTTTCCTTTTTTTTTTGGTTTTTCGAGACAGGGTTTCTCTGTGTAGTCCTGGCTGTCCTGGAACTCTGTAGACCAGGCTGGCCTTGAACTCAGAAATCTGCCTGCCTCTGCCTCCCAAGTGCTGGGATTAAAGGTGTGCACCATCACTGCCTGGAGGGATGTTTTCTACTAGACCTGTTATCATAGAGTAGTTCTCTGCATGACCTTGAATTCTAAGTGACACAGTTAGTTATTGGTGAGAAGATAGAGTCAAGCATCCGGCAAACTCTGTGGGCTGAAAGCAACTTTTAGAAAAGTGGTTTCTCTGAAATATCTAGTGTACATAGAGATCAGCTCTTAGTGAGAAAAGGAAACATCTGACAACACCAGGTCACAGTCACATAGTGGAAGAACAGCTAGCTCTTCCTTTGAGTTGGTCAGGAACCCTTCAGCTCATAAGTCCCATGGCATCACCTGGCCTGTGTTGGACTTTGCAGCTTAATTCTCAAACCCCTTTTGGAGTTCTGTGAGACCAAAGTCTTGGGGTCATTTGGCCTGTTTGTAGGGAAATTCTCCCCCAATCCTTTACATGCCTTCTCTCTCTCTCTCTCTCTCTCTCTCTCTCTCTCTCTCTCTCTCTCTCTCTCTCTGTCTCTCATGTGTGAGCATGCATGTGGGTACCTGGTGTCCTTCAAGGTCAGAAGTGGGTTTTAGTTCTGCTGGGACTGGTACAGATAGATGGGTATCAGCCACCATATGAGTTCTAGGAATTGAACCCAGTTCTTCTGTAAGAACAAGTGCTCTTCTTATAGCTGAACTAACTCTCTAACCCTGTGTGTGTGTGTGTGTGTGTTTGAGTTTAGGTCTCACTCTGTAATCCAGGCTGCCTTGGAATTTACAGTGTAGTTTAGGTTGGCCTCAAACTCATGGTAATTCTGCTTCAGTCTCTCAAGTATTGGGATCACAGACATGAATTACCATGCTCAGGTCTTGCTTTCTTTTAGTTACAAGAGATGTGCTGAAGGTTGTCTTGAAAGTGTCATGACTCATTTCTCCTTTAGCATAAGTGAACTCTGTGTGAGGATATAAGAGAGGCTGTGCTTAGGGCTCCCTTACAGTGCTCTTTCTAGAACAGTTCTACCTTGGTTCAGTTCCAGGAAATCTTTAAATGAGCCTGGAGCTTTAGAGTCCCCAGTGCACTTTGACTTGTATTGTCTTTATTATCCTTTTCTGGGAGTGAATTCTGCTCCAGAAGGCATTCTGTCATTTAAGGGGGTCTTGGTTGCCAGAGCTTGTCTATACTTGATACAAAATACTTTTCTTTGTACCTAATGTGTATTTTTCTTTAAATGCATTTGACATTGTGTATATATCAGCTTTATGGATGCCCCCCACTATCAATGGGTACCCAGAAACTTGGCACCTTTTCACAAAGTACCTCAGTCTTGGAGTAGATGGTGAGCAGACAGCTAGTGGTATGTAAAGAATGTTGCAAGCTTGATTAGCAAAACTTTCAAAGTAGAAGTCAAGTTAGCTAGGAATTAAGTCAAAAAGGTGTCCTCAGGATGATGTTTGGTTTGCCCTGTCTCTTAGTGACCTTATTTC
Organism: Mus musculus; assembly: GCF_000001635.26. NCBI lineage: Eukaryota > Metazoa > Chordata > Mammalia > Rodentia > Muridae > Mus > Mus musculus. Next base: position 5,434,440 of record NC_000077.6, on the reverse strand, counting down.
CTCTACTTTAAAAGTAATATTTCTATTAGTTTTAATTATGTGTAACCACTGGTGTATGAACATCAGTCTGTGGAGATTGGAGGTGTCAAATCCCCTGGAGCTAGTGAGCTGCCTGAGGTGGGTGCTGGGAATTGAGTAAGGTCCTCTTCAAGGGTAGTACATCTCTTACTGCTGAGTCATCTCTGCAGTTCTGCCCTTACCTTTTGCCCTGTAATGCTTTAGTCTCCATTCACCCCTTTACCTCCCTTTCCCACCACATTTGTCTTACTGTGGTAACTTCTGAGCCCATCAGCCCTTGGTCAGAGTCCTTGATTGCTCTCTGAAGGATGGGTCCTGTGCTTTCTTCCACCTGTGCTTTCCTTCTCATTGCTTTCCCCCTGAAAACATTGCTGTGTGTCAGCAGCATTCCTGCTCCCTGTCTTGCCTCTTGATTCTTTTTACCCTCTCCCAACTCATATGAAACCAAAACTTCCGGTCCATCCCATCGAGTGCGTTCTAGTTCCTCTGGCATAGCCCTTGAGGCAGAACATTGCATCCCTCCAGTGCTTTGCATGTATACCTTTAAGATAATTACTGAACTAAAATATGTCTAGATATAGTACTTTGGAAAAGGGGAGTGTTAGTGTAGGAAAAGACAGCCTGTGACAGAGAACTATCTATAATTGTAGAAACTATTCACAAGCAGTGTTCAGACATGAGTGTGTCCTAGGCTATTCCAAATAGTTGGGGTAGACCAGACTCTTAAAATACTTTCACCCCACTGGGTATGATAGCATTCTCCTGTGATCCTAGCATGAGGAAGGTTGAAAGAGAAGGATTGTGATTTGAGGCTAGCTTATGTCAAAACCAGTCAACCAACCAACAAAAACCAACCAACCATCATCCAACCAAATAAAACCTCCAACTTGCTTGTGCTGTCTTTAACACTGTCTACCTCCTCCCAGCCTGGAATGTGACTGACTGCCTTGGGCATGTGTTGTGAACTTGTTGGAGAAGCAAGTATTCAGCCTGACTCTAGACTTTAAGGATGTATTTATTTAAATTAGTATATTTTAGTGTCACTGATTCACTAAACTTAAAAACAACAACAAAACCTGGTGCTTTGGGGAAACTGCTCTTGAGTGACCTATCAGCAGCAGCTATATGTGAGTTCTTAAAAATATGCTGCATGTTCCTTCAAATAATTTTTGCCCTTTTGGAAGCTGTGTCATGGGCCTTGATCAAAAGATGACAGTTTTGTTCCTGAGGACTATGTATTAGTCTTATATTTCATTTTGATTGTTTTTACTCTATGGGGCCTCTATAATCAGAAAATTATGAAATTATTGCTTCATTGTACTTGTTGGAGCGCTAAGGTTTTCTTTTTGTCCCTCTTGCTGTTTTGTATGAGATAGTGTGGGAATACATGGACACCAGTATCTTCAGGACTATTCCAGAAGTGATATAGAGTGTACTGTATTTTACCAGTGTTAGAGGATTTTCATGGCTGCTTTTCTGTGGCATGTCTTTTCCAGATATGTTCCAATGCCCATCAGTAAATGCTACCCTTACTCTAGTTATTAAAATAACAGATAAATACATGGTTTTGAAGTTTTGGTGTTACTAGATTTAAATGTCTAGGACACATATGTACTGGTTTGTGGTGTTGAATGTGCAGTGTGGATGATTTCAAGTTGCAGAGGCAGTGGTAGTTTTTGCATTTCCTGATACTTGTGTTTAATTTTGCAGTCTCAACATTTTATCACCATAGGTTCTCACATTTAATGAATATTTATGTTGAACTGTATTCTATACAAATGTGAAGGTTTTTTACTTGATTATAACTTGCTATATACTGTGGCCAGGAGTGCCCTACAGACAACAGAGTTGGCACATGTTTCAGCGTGCCAAGCCTCAACGGATGTGGTTAGGGACCATGGTGACTGGCCTTGGTTGCTATGCCAACCCTGTTTTTTGGAAAGGGAGACTCTAAAACAGTTCATGGTGTGGAGGCAGAATAGTTTTAGATATTTCAAGTAAAGTGATTCCCTTCAAAGAGATGTAGAAAAAACTCAATTCAATTACTATTATCATATATATTTTAAATGTGTTTGAATGTTTTGCCTGCATGTATGTCTGTGTACTATGTGCATGCCTGTTGCCTTTGGGCTTCAGAAGAGGATGTCAGAGCCCCTGGAACTGGAGTTACAGGTGGTTGTAATCTACCATGTAGGTGCTGGGAATTGAACACAGAGACCCTTTGGAAAGAGCAGCAGTGTTCTTAACTGGTGAGCCATCATTCCAGCCCTGAAAGCCTTAGAATTCTCTTTTGCATACTTGACAGCATTAAATTAATTTTCTTTTGCAAGCTTGTTTTAAATTATCTTTTTGTAAATCTGGGGATGATCTATATTGACTTTCCGATTAATGTGTATTTTACATTTTGGGGTAAATGGAGAATCTCTTATATCTAATGTTATGACTATCCCTCCCCCTCCCCCATATCCTTGTCCTCTGGTACCACTAATCTAGTGATTACTGATTGGAGAGAGGGAATAGAACAAGAGGAAGGGTAGATGGGCTCTGCCCCTCACTGCTCCTTATTCTCATTTCTTCCCTTACCTCCTGTACCAGGAGGCCTTCTAGCTTTCTGTTCTTATGTATGAGCATTCCACCAAGTAGTTGGAATGCTTTTGTTGTTTCTTTTGAGCTAGGGTCTCACTCTAGTCTGGTCTGGCCTGTAATTCACTATGCAACCCAGGGTGGCCTTGCATGTTGATCCTCTTGCCTCAGCCTGCCTAGCTGGGTTCACAGAACTCTCCAACCAGGTCTGGCTATACATGGGATCTTATTTTTTCCTGCCCTTAGCTGTTGGGAAAGCTGGTATTTGGGATAAACTACAAAGCAGATGGTGTCCTACATGGTACTTCATGTCAGAGAGAGATTGATCAGGCCTAGGAAGCCAGATAGAATCCAAGAGTGCAGGTAGGGAATAGGTTTGCTGGTGCCAGTTTTATGTAGCACCTCTCTTCAAGAGGCCTGACAGCCACTGGAGGCTATACCCTGTCCAGGTTCAACAGCCCAGGCAGTTTGTAGTGTGGAGGCCTTTGTCCTCAAGTCTCATCACTGCTTGGATTAACCACACATAATCTTTGCTTTGTTATAACAGAGTCTACTCTGACACTATATTAGAATGAAACACCCTTCCCAAAGGGCCTCTGGGAAGATTACAAGAAGCTATTTTGGGTTTAGGATGAGGACAGATGTGCAGAACATCCATTAATGTTGTGCAGTGCTCAGGCTGAGTGCCCTTGAAATGTCTCTGTCCCTGTGGGTGTTGGTGCACCTGTCTATACGTTGTTACTTCCAAGTCTGCTTTGTTGCTTCTGATTTCTGAGGTTCCTTCCTAGAAAACCAGGAAACCATGTAAAATGAGGAACTAGACACCAAGGGGAATGTCAGATTTAGTGCATAGAGTCTTGGCATCTGCTTTGTCTGCTTTTTGAAACACTTTGTGCCAACTTTTTGAACATAAGCTGACTAATGCATGGGATCCTCAGAATTTGGGAACATATTTTAATTATTGGTTGTTTTAGACAACTCTGGCTATCGTGGAACTCATAGAGCTCCTCCTGCCTCTCAAGTGCTGGGATTGAAAGTGTGCCCTACTATGCTCTGCTGAAAATGTGGGTTTTTAAATTTGTTTTGTTTTTGTTTTTTTCAAGACAAGAGTTTCTCTATGTAACAGCCCTAACTGTCCTGAAACTTACTCTGTAGACCAGGCTGGCGTTGAACTCAGAAATCTATCTGCCTCTGCCTCCTGAGTTCAGGGATCACAGTGCTGGGATTAAAGGAATGCATCACCACGCCTGGTGAAAATACTTATTCTTAATCATTACTTGCAAATTAAGTTTTGGAGTATAATCTGCTTGGTAACTATATCGTTAGCCAGCTGTATCTGAAGACTTGGAAGGATATTTACATCATTAGCACGAGTATAGCTGTTAAACCAGTGCTTATCAGGTTCCTTATAATATATTGTGAGTTCTTTAGAGGGCTGCAGTTATTTGTTTCCTTTGATAAAGGGAAAGTCTGCTCAATGCCATGTCTGGGGGCAGACTGTCTGGTTCTACATTCTTACACTGATTATTACTACTGTGATATTGCTTGACTTTGCCTGGAGAGTCTGTTTCTATTTACTACCAGCACATAGGGCTACAACAGGCCAAAGAGATAATTCCATCCAGTTCTAACCTGGTGAACCAATGAGTTTAATTGAACACTTATAGAGCATGAGAAAAGGGTTATTTTCAAGAGCATGAGCCATTTACAGGTTTCTGCACCACCAAGGGAGAATATTTCTGTTTGCTTATTGGTTTGGATTAGTTTGGGTGTGTATGTGCGTATTTGTGTGTGTTGGAGTTGTTAACTGCCTGTATATTATTGAGAAGGGATGAACCCACAGCTTCCTGTCCTTATGAGCCTTACAAGCTTCATGACACTTCCTGATGAGTAGATGCTGGTGGGCCCAACCTTGTGAAGAACTAATGTGATGATATCAAGATGGTTAGAGGAAACATGTAGAAGGTGGGCTTTGCTTCTCTGGCTCTCAGTTTCTTCATCCTTCCGAGATTTGTCTCAAGGATGACTTGAGTTACTGACAGAATGCAGTGGAGTCAGGGTGAGAATGAAAATATCAGACATAGTTTTGAGACATTTTCCACATGTGCCTTACTTTTGTGCTGTGGTTCCCAGTGGTTGATCATTTTTACTCTAAAGGCCTAAAAGATAACACTGACTGAGGAGTGATATCACACACACACACACACACACACACACACACACTCCCCACTCTGCCCCCCCTCAATTGGGCAGGAAGCGCAATGCACACTTTGCGCAGCCTTGAGGTCTGCATTTGGTCAAGGCTGCTCTAAAGGAAAGCAGAGTGGTTGATTTTACCCTTTAGAGCACTGGGAGAGCTGTGTATAGTGAGGCCACACTGTGGGCCTAATTATGTGGCAGACACAAATTACTTCAGCACTTGGTTCAGTCCAGCATTAAATTTGCCAAAGCAAATAGTTTATTAATCTTACCTCTCCCCCCCAAATTAGACACATTGGCTTTTTCTAAAAATGGGAATGATTGGAGTGCATTGTGGGCTTTTAAAATCTCTCCTTCTCTATCTGCCCTCTACTCCCATCCTCAAAGGTGAGCAGTGCGTTCCTCTCCTTGAATGGAGAAGGTGATTTTCATTACTGCCTACTTACCTCTTCTCACATTTTTGAAACTAAGTGATGGAAACATAGCCTGTGAAGGGTGTGTGGATTTTAAGACAGGGTCAGACTGGCTTTGGACTTGGCTATGTAGCAGAGGATGACCTTAAACTGTTGATCCTCTTGCTTCCACTCCCAAGTGCTGGGGTTAGAGGTGTGCTTCACCGTGCTTCACTCATTCATTTCAAGGCCAAAGAAAGAGTCTACTGTTAGAATGGAACTTTACTGACTGGGAATTCTTAGGATTCTGATTGAGGCTACATGCAAGGAAAACTGTTGGGTGAGTTCTGTTAGTGACCTTGAATGTGTCTGGGAAGATCAGCTATAATTTTATATGTAGTGAGGGAATAAGTGATGTCAGCAGGGCTTCCTACCTGACACCCTGAATCTGGCCACAAAGACTGCTGGGTAAAGGAAAATTCACAGGGTTCATACCTAGTATTATGGTTTGTTCCTATCTCTAGGAGAAAAAACTGCCTGTAAACAAGCATGCATCCTTACCTTACCTCACTCCAGAAAACAGCTCTGTAGCCTCCCAGATAGCCTCTACCTGTCGTCATGTCCAGATAGCCTCTACCTGTCAGTCATGTCCAGATAGCCTCTACCTGTCATGTCCAGATAGCCTCTACCTGTCATGTCCAGATAGCCTCTACCTGTCATGTCCAGATAGCCTCTACCTGTCATGTCCAGATAGCCTCTACCTGTCATGTCCAGATAGCCTCTACCTGTCATGTCCAGATAGCCTCTACCTGTCATGTCCAGATAGCCTCTACCTGTCATGTCCAGATAGCCTCTACCTGTCATGTCCAGATAGCCTCTACCTGTCATGTCCAGATAGCCTCTACCTGTCATGTCCAGATAGCCTCTACCTGTCATGTCCAGATAGCCTCTACCTGTCATGTCCAGATAGCCTCTACCTGTCATGTCCAGATAGCCTCTACCTGTCATGTCCAGATAGCCTCTACCTGTCATGTCCAGATAGCCTCTACCTGTCATGTCCAGATAGCCTCTACCTGTCATGTCCAGATAGCCTCTACCTGTCATGTCCAGATAGCCTCTACCTGTCATGTCCAGATAGCCTCTACCTGTCATGTCCAGATAGCCTCTACCTGTCATGTCCAGATAGCCTCTACCTGTCATGTCCAGATAGCCTCTACCTGTCATGTCCAGATAGCCTCTACCTGTCATGTCCAGATAGCCTCTACCTGTCATGTCCAGATAGCCTCTACCTGTCATGTCCAGATAGCCTCTACCTGTCATGTCCAGATAGCCTCTACCTGTCATGTCCAGATAGCCTCTACCTGTCATGTCCAGATAGCCTCTACCTGTCATGTCCAGATAGCCTCTACCTGTCATGTCCAGATAGCCTCTACCTGTCATGTCCAGATAGCCTCTACCTGTCATGTCCAGATAGCCTCTACCTGTCATGTCCAGATAGCCTCTACCTGTCGTCATGTCCAGATAGCCTCTACCTGTCATGTCCAGGCTGACCTGTTGGGAGTTATCAGCTTTGAAGTCTTAAGGTGCCATTTTAATACTTTCTTTATGGTGCAGGTTTCGAGAGCAATTTAACTAGATTCTGGGGGGAGCTTATTTTACAGCATTCTTAAGAGCTCCGACAATCTTGAAAGAGTTAAACTCTAATTAGCTCATTCCTAAGGTATTTAATGCCCTTATTAAAACTCAACTGCTTGTTCACTTTTTTTCTTTAGTGAATCAGATTTCTTGAGGAGCTGAGCCCTCGCTCCTCAGATCACAGGCTCACATGTTGAAGCTGGCAGTGCTAGAGGCTAGTTCCTATCTGTGTGACAGCATTTTTAATTTAACAGGACTGCCTTTGATGTTCCCAAATATTTATAGGCAGCTTTAGATCATTTCAGTATGTGTTTCTTTTTCTCTTCTTCTGTCTTGCTCTTAAAAAAAAAAAAAAAACCAAAAAAACTGGAGCAAAAGTTATTCCTCATGCAACAGCTTTCTTTTTATCCCGCTGGTTTATTTTTGCTTGCTTTGCAGCCTTGATGAAGACTCTGGCTGCATTCACACATAGGAGGCCAACTCTTCTTCTGGCCTCTACAGTAAAGGCTATCCCTTCTGTATCATATGGCCCACTTGAGTTTGCTTGAGGCACTTCTGTTTGTCCCTTGACTTTTTTTTGTTTGTCTCTTGACCTTCTCAGAGTTCCTTTTGAGAATTTGTTTTCTGACCACCTGAAAGCATTCAGACTCTCGTGGCGCCTTATGCAGTTTTTGTGGAAGATGATCAATGTCCATGTCTTGCTCTGCCTGTCTGCTTTCTCTGACTCTCCAGAAGGTGGGACTTACAAAGGGCCCTTGGAGATAATGGTCTCTTGATTGTAGGCTTGCTTCATGTGGCTGTACTAGACTTGTCTAAAACACTAGAGAATCAAAGACTTAAGACTCAGGAATGGGATAAACAAGGTTATAGCGGAGAGACTTGTTAAGCCACTAAGAAAAATAAAGAAACTTTGTACCAATGGAAACATGTGGCAGAGAGAGAGAGAGAGAGAGAGAGAGGACAGCGGCTTGTCAGTGTAGGCTCAGGTAAACATTCTGCTTGTGAAACAATCCAAGTTTTTGAACTCTTGGCTCTCTGTTACTTACCTGGCTGGGACAGGCAGAAACCAGGACACTTCATGACTGCCTTCAGCTTTGCTGGCTCTGCCTGCTACTACATGGTAGCTTTGTGGGGCTGAAGGTCAAGTAGGTGGTTGATGAAATGTTTGAATGAATGGATGCTCTGTTAAGGCACTGTCCTTGGGCTTTTACACTGTGTCCCCAGATCCTCAGGAGGACTCTGAATGGTGAGGTTTCCTCCCATGATTTTGGATGAGGACACCAAAGGGCAGCGTAATTTAACACAGCTTTAATTGAATCTGGAACTCAGGACTGTGTAGCCTGACTACATGGTAGTTCTGGGTAGGTGTATACAGTGGTGGTCTGCTAGGCTCTTATGGGTAGCTGTATACAATGGTGATCTGCTAGGTTCTTACAGGTTTTAAAAAAGAAGAAAAAAAACCCTTGAAGCTAAAATCTCCTGTGTGTTGTGTCCCAAGATTTCAGAGCTGAAAGGTTTTTGCCATATAAGAGCCACACTGGTGCCAGATAGGTGTTCACCGGCTTTGCCACTGCCAGCAGTATGACCTTGGCCAGGTCAACCTCTGTGAACTATTTTCCTATCAGTAGCATGAGCCATTTAGCTTTTACCTCAAAAGAATTATAAAGCTTAAATGAAATAATACACTGGTGACTTGGTGTTACCAAATTATCATTGTTTGAAGGAGTTCATAGTCCTGTGGGAGGACAGGTAAATCAGTCATTAGAAGACACTATGGCAGCTAAAGCTGGGAGGTCTGTCATTTACAACAGGGATTCAGGACAGAGCCACTGATAGAGAGCTTTATAGCATCTTTAAGCAGATGCTTTTGAGGCCTCTTTGAAGCCAGATGATGGTAGGTGGGACCATTGTGTTGGTCGTGTGTCTCCCCCCTCCCCCCAACCCCCTTGTCCATTTCCTTCTTAGGAGAATATGAGCTGAAATGCTAATTGCTACCTGAAGAAAGATTTCCTGAAGTGAAATAAAATCCCAAGGTGTTAAATAGTTTGTTAGTTAATAGTTTATCTTATATGACCCTGTGCTGTCCTTCAACTATTTAATCTTACCCAATTTCCTTAAATTTTCTAGTCTCTTCTATATAAGAACCTTATAGTACTTGAGAATATACTCAAAAGTTGCCAAGGGAGCAGGTGGTGACAGTTTGGTTCCCCACAGTGCCCAGATGGTATCCGTGCTTTCTCATAGTCTGGCTCCATGGGGATTTGTTGATAAGATTTTGCTTTGATTTGATTTTCCCACCAGCACCATGTTCAGATTCAGTTACAGCCTGTAGCTCTTTTCTCTGCAAGGCTCCAAGGGTTCAGTCGTTGACAGTGCTGACACATAGGCCCTGTGCTGTATCCCTGGCCTGTTTTGGCACAAGGTGAGAGATGGCTACAGGACAGATTGGACCAGTGTCAGTGTGCTTTTCATTTGTTCAGTTGATTAGGAACATATTTAATCTAGACCAAAAGATACATGAAAATCAGTTGCTATTATTTCTGTAAGCTAGTTCCTAAAATAGACTTAAGGTCATTTCTATGTTTTTCCTGTCCAGTTGGAAGCTAGAAAACTCTGAAATAACATTGTCTACTGTGCAAGTCTGTCAGTAGATAATATGGCTATCACTAACTAGTAACATTTGAGTAAAAAATAGATCAAGACGATTTACTTAGTATCACAGGGACCCATGTGTGGTGATGATTGCATTTCTTTCTCTTTTAAAATTTTATTTTTTGTTTTGTTTTGTTTTGTTTTGTTTTGTTTTGTTTTGTTTTCAAGATAGGGCTTCTTTATGCAGCCCTGGCTGTCCTGGGCCTCACTCTGTAGACCAGGCTGGCCTTGAACCCAAAGATCTGCCTGCCTCTGCCTACCCAGTTCTGGAACGAAAGATGTACACCACTGCACTTGGCTAAAGATTTATTATTTTAAGTTATGTGAATATTTGTGTTTGTGGCCACTAGTGGATGTGACCATTGAGGGAGTCAGATTCCGATGGAGCTGGAGTTAGAAGCATTTATGAACCATCTGACATTGAGTCCTAGAAAAGCGGTATATGCTCTTTTACATACACTGAGCCATATCTTCACCCTCTGAGGTTTGCATTTCCAGTGATATCAGAGTATCCGTTTGCCCCATGTCATGAAGTACTTCTGTGCCTGTGTTTGCCCCTCCCCCCAAAGTAGTAACTGAAGCAAAATCCTTCCTGCATTACCCCTCTTCATGCTTAGGTGGATTGTCGGCTGTTCTATCAGTTGGGTGTAGTTTGTGTTTGCTGAGGAAAAGGGAAGGGCTTTCATTCATAGTACAATGATCATGCTTGCTTTCCACTTAGGTTTAAAAATTGGTGATTCATTTTGTCTCTAGGAGCAAAGATGAAACTGATGGTGTAGTATACAGATCACAGATAGTATCTTAGTTGGTATTTTTAAGTGAAGATGATTTCTTTTGAATTTTGAGTTATTTTCTAAAGCTCTACTAAAGGCTTTTGTGCTCTTAACTCTTTGTCGTTTGGGGAAATTTGCTGGTTGGGAACAGACAGCTACTGGAGCCAATGGCTTTGAAGCTGGGACCCTTCCTAAGGGGCTCTGTGTATCAATCCCACTCTGCATGCATTTTCCATCTAGATCCTTTAGACCATGATGATTTTTGTGAAAATCCTCAAACCAAACCAAAACTCACCCTAGCAGGTATAGAATAATTTTACAAATCGAATCTATATGCTTGCGTCCTTAGAGATGCCAGTTTTCACAGGAGAAGACAGCACCTTTGCTGGAGCTATGCACTTTCCTCCTCATTTCACATGATAAATGTTAAAAAATCTGGTGTCTGGGAACCTTTGTTTGTTTAGATCTAAAAGACAGGAAGAAAGCAAAGTAACATTTCTTTTTCCTCTTTGTGGATGAAAGCTATCCTGAATATCTTCAGTATGGACTGCCTTGTAGTGTATTATTTGGATACCAAGATAGGAAATTTGCAGCAGCCTGGGGTGTTTCAAGGTATGTCTGGCCTCACTGTTCTGAGCCCCAACCCTAGTGACCTCTTTCTTAAAGAAGGTTCAAGGATGTAGAGCTTGGGTTTTCTGAATAGTGCTCACGGCATGGTTGGTCTCTTGTTGGGGATCTTCTGAGGTAGGCTAATTGGTCATTGGAAAAGACAGGAACTTTAGATGGTTGCAGTGTTACTTACAAAGGCTGAGTGCTACATGCCTAAGGCCAAGAGTGTCTAGAAACCAGAGGATGGTCCTGGGCTATGCCCCATTTAAGGAAGGCCTGTTCTTGGATTTGCCCTGATACCCCACTTCTTTTGCTGAGATCCAGGCTGGGTTGGCACTGAGTAGGGGCTTATTTTTGCTGTGTATATCAGAGTCATCTGGTGTAGATAAGCTCAAGGCAAAGCAGGAGAAAGGAAAGACCATGTGAGGAATGGCCAGAATCATAACAGTGAAATGAGACCTAAGGGGGAACCAGCTCTTCTCTCCTGATCCTCAGTCCTGCCATCTGTAGACTGGCAGGCATGTGAACTTGGGGCATGTGGCCTCAAGTCAGAGTCCTGCCAGGAATCTGAGACCTGTAGCTGGATTTCATCTAAGTGGGAAAGAGCACCTAACTAGAGAGGGAGGACACATAGCTTAGAAGTTAAGGATGACTATGAATACAACCAGGCAGAGGTGAGCCCCTCAGGCAGAACACAGATGGCATCCATGTTTACTGCTAGAGTTTTGATGGCTTGACCTCCCTCCTGCCCATGCTCTACAGCAGCAGTATGCAGGGGCTGTTCTAGCAGTTACTCCTATGAAGAAAATAATTTGGAATGTCAGGGAGTCACGTTCTTTTGACAGTCTTAAATTCACTTTATTAAAGATAAATACAACAGCTTTGGCTTTTAGGATTATTTATGACAAATTGTTTTCTGCTTGTACACTTAGCCACTCACAGCACCTTGGGAGAAAATTGCTGTTGTATGGCATTTGACCTTGGCTCAACTTATTTTCTGAGGTTTTGAAAGTAGACCAGGAGAGTGTGGTGACTTCTGGAGAACAGTTGATCAGGCATCTTTCAAGTTCTGCTCCTCACCCTTCAGTCTGGGGATGTCAATGGGCAGACCTCGGTTTTAGCAGAGAGCTTGTAAGCATGTCCCACCCCTAGCCTTAGTATTAGGCAATAGAGTGATAGGTTGGTTTGGACATTTTTCTGGCTATTGATGGGTGTTATTGTGGCTTCTCCAAATTGAATGAGGATTTTTTTTTTCTTTTTTCTTTTTTTCTTTTAATACAGCTAGTGAGCCAAATGAGCCACACTGGGATAAACTCTGTTTGTTTACAAATTATGTAAGAGAAGGGCCCGCCATTAAATTCTCTGAGCCAGAATTTCTCTCCCTCTTCAAAGTTGTAATCAAACTAAACAAACACTTTTCTGCAGGAGAAACAGGAGCAGATGCTCCTGGGAGGCCTTCAGCAACTGTGGAATGTTTAAAGTAGAAACACGTAACCAAGGTGGAGCTGTTCCAGAAACAGTGCTTGTTCTAGCCAGAACTGAAGCACGTGTCAGCTTTTTTATTTAGGGCAAGAGGTGCAGAATGAACCAGGCCAGTGCAGGCAGGGTTTTCCTCGGAGTGTTTAACTGGGTTTTCTTATCCTGCTTCTCACAGTGTCAGCTCCATTGGATGTTACTTTCCTTTGCCTACTCCTTTTTTCCCCTTAGAAAACAGAAGAAAAGAAAACAACAACAACAACAAAAAGCACTCCCAAGTCTTTAATTATTATTCCTTATTTTTTAGCTGTGTTGGATTACAGTTGAACCTTATCTTTTTAACTGTGCTAGATTTTACAGCTGGGAGTCTAAAAGCCCTTCTGTTAGCTCCATTCTCACAGGGTCATTCAGGGAAGTGAGGTGGAAGCCTTCCTGGCCTTTGCTAGTGTCTCAGTGAGCCTGGGAGATTTAGTTCTTTTGGGCATGGGCAAAGACTTCTAGGCTCAAGGACACTTTTTTTTTTTTTTTTTTTTTTTTTAAGTTCTCACTAACTTGGATCTTTATTGAGTGCCTTGATTTAAGATTAATTCATTTTTATTCATGTGTATATGTCTGTATATGCCACATGAGTGCAGGTTCCAATGGGGTCAAAACAGGGTGTCAGATCCCCTCCTGTAAGAGTTATAGGCAGTTTTGAGTCTCAGGACTTGGGTTCTAGGAACCAAACTTGGGTCCTCTGAAAGAGCAGTATGTGCTTTTAACTATGGAGCTATTCTCTCATCCTGAAATGGCTTGATTTAATTTGGCTTGGGAAATTATAAAATTTCAGGACATCAGTATATAAATAGATGTGTACTTTTTTTGTTTGTGTTTTTGACACAGGGTCTCTATATAGTCTTGGCTATCATGGAGCTCACTGAACTTGAACTCAGAGATCTGCCCCTGCCTCCCTAGTGCTGGGATTAAAGGTGTATTCTACAGTGCTCGATTTTGATGTGTACTCTCTAAGCCATATGTAGGTTTCTGTGAAGTGTGCCCAAGATGAGCTTTTCTCAAGGTATCTTCTAAAAGATAGCAATACTGCAGAATGATCTAGGGTGAAAGAATTTTATGAACTTACTTTGAGAAATGATGTTTATTTATTTTATATTATCCCTGAAAGTCCTACTGGAGGAAAAAAAATCTGTTTAATCTGACATTACTCAAATATACTTGATCACAAAACTTTTTCTAAAAGGACTTGGGAAGATTCTGTACTATGTATATAGTACCTGTGTAAGCTGGTTTAGGGTTTGTGCCTGTGGATTATGAGTAGGATAGGTCAAGAGCACATCCACTTTTACCTTAAAGGCCCTGGGATATAGAGTCACCACCAGCTAGAACCAAGGGCACACCTTTTGAAGATGATAGGAGTGCTTTTTCATTTCAACTCAGCAGGTTATGATCTTTATGAGTGATGATTTGCAAGGAATTAGAAGCTATGCCATGCCAGAACATATGATATAACCCCAAAGTGATTCTAGCCCTGGACCCACGACACTTGTTCTGTGGCATTTTGGGGGATGGGGATAGCAAGAAGCAAAGGTGGGTTTTATTGTGAAAATTTAATAAGCTGTTTGCAGGTTATGTGTGTGTGTGTGTGTGATAACCTGTAAGGATCACTGGCTGATATTCAAGCCTCACTTTGTTGGGTTATCATCTTGAGGTTGGTTGGTGTGGCCGTGTTTCCCAAATTTACTTTCATGCTGTAAGTTTGGTAGTCTGAGGTCCAGTCACCTTGGAGGTGCTAGGCTGTGTTGAATGGATGCATTTTCCAGACTTGTCTACCTTAGTGAATGCATGAAATTTGGAAAGAGTATATGGCACAAGCTCGGCTAGGTTAGATATTCATTCCTCTTGAGGCTCAAAGGAGATAAACTCTGAGGTGAGAAGTTTAAATTCTTCTCCAACTAAGTCCTATATTTAATAGAGTGTTGACTTAGTGCACACCTTCCTTTTTCTGAGGCAGGGTTTCACTGTAGCCTTTGCTAGCCTGGACTGGGCTGGCATCACATTCAAAGAGAGCTGCTTGTCTCTGCCTCCCAAGCATTGAGAACATAAAAGGTGTGCACTATAATCTCTATAATCTTCTTATTCCTCCCCACTCTCTTCTCCCTACCCCCCAGGGATATCAGCAGCAGCTGATTCCACAGAGCTCCGTTTCTCTACAGAATGTCTCTGTTCCCTCTCATCATCTCTTATTTGCAGAGAGCTGATTGTTACAAAGCTTTCTCCCCACCCTGCCAAGTAGAATTAAATGCTTCATTATCCCACAGCTACCTCCTAGTGTGTATTTTAGAGCAGGCATAACAAGTAGTGCAGACTGGGTAGGTTGAAAAGCAGGTACATTTATTATTTTACAGTTCTGGAGGATAGAAGTCCAGGAACAGGGTGATGGCAGAGTTGGTTTCTTCTGGGCCCTCTCTCCATGGCTTAGAAGATGAGGTCTATATTATTACTAGTTATTCTTGTATCATGCCACTGACCAGAGTACCCTAGAGAACAACTGAAAGAGGAAAGAGGAAAATGTATTCGGGTTCATTATTTCAGAAGCTGCAGTCCATCCTGCCATGATAAGTCTGGTAGAACTACATCATGGTAGTCAGGAAGCAGAGTGTCAGGGATATGCTGGCTTTTTCTGTTCTTTTCTTCTCTTCAGTCTGGAGTCCCATTCCATGGATAGTGCCATCTGTGTCCAGTGTGGATCTTCTCCCTTCCATTAATTCTTTCTAGAAACACTAGCATGACACATCTATATATATGCCTTGTCAGTCTCCTAGGTACTTCTAAATTCAGTCAAGTTGATAATTAAAGCTAACCAGACAGGAGTATAATTTTCCCCTGGTCTGTCCTCTAACTGTGCAGATTTTCCTTCTATAAACATTGCAGTCACTATAGCTAGAGAGATGGTTCATTGATTAAAAGCTCAGACTGTTCTTGCAGAGGACCTCAATTCCTAGTAGCCATATCAGGTGTAACTCTTAACTTGTGGTGATATGATCTGATGGACACCTACATTCATGTACACACAAACAAATATGTACATAATTAAAAAATAAAACTGTATCAGGACTATTCTACCCTTACTGTTTTTTTAAGACCCTATCCTCAAATAGTCATGTTCTCAAGATGCTAGGAGACCTATATATTAATTTTTTTGCTTGTTGTTTTTTGAGACAGTGGCCCTCTATGTAGCCCTGTCTGTCCTAGAACTGTATGTAGGCCATACTGGCATCATATTCACAGAGATCTGCCTGCTTTTGCCTCTCAGGAGGCAGTGCTGCTATCAAAGGCATTTATCCTCATGCTTGGCTTCATACTAATTTTGAGAGATATAATTTAACTATAACAGTCACTAAGGCATGATGATCCTTCAGGCTTTTGAAGGTCCTGAACAATAAAACCAGAAAATTTGGTTTCTCATTGCTGAGTACCCCAAGTTCTTTCTGTTCTTCATAGGAGATGATGGCTTTGGGGTCCCTCCTCATCTTGAAACTGGAACTTTGTTTTATTGAGGAAGGACCATGGACTGCTTGATATGGTCAATATAATAACCATTCTAATGTTCTATCTCACAGCAAAAAGGCATTTTAGTGACATTTGGAGGAGGGAGATACAGTGTGTGTTGAGGATGCAGAGTTTGGGTTGCAGCTATCACCTTCACTTGCCTGAGTTTGAGTGAGCACTAACAGATGACTTGCAGTATGGGATGCTAGAGTAATCCTCCACTATAGCTTTTTTCCCAGCAGCCTTGAGCTTGATGCTGACTGGACATTTCTGACGAAAGCATCTGTGCTTAGAGTAAAGCACACAGCCACATTCACTCACCACTCTTCTGCCTTCTTCACAGTCTTCAGTTTTAGAAAATCTTTGGGGATAGTTATTTCAAACAAACAAATGAGGGCTGGAGGGATGGCTCAGCGGTTAAGATTGCTCTTCCAGAGGTCCTGAGTTCAATTTCCAGCAACCACATGGTGGCTCACAACCATCTGTAATGGGATCCGATGCCCTCATACACACAAAATAAATGAATGAATGAATGAATAAATAAATAAATAAATCTTTTTAAAAAAGAACAAATGAGCGTGAGGTTTGTTTTGTTGTGTTTTGTTTTAAAGTCTGACTGTGTCAGGAGAGTGTAGAAGTAAGTTACTGAGAATAACTTTTTAGTGAAATAGTTTTATGCCAGCTTGTAGTGTAGTTAGGTTTTTTTTTTTTAACTTTTTTTTTGTTTGTTTTGTTTTGTTTTTGAATTAATTTTTTTGTTAGGTATTTTCCTCATTTACATTTCCAATGCTATCCAAAAAGTCCCCAACACACCCCCCCCTCCCCTACCCACCCACTCCCACTTTTTGGCCTTGGCGTTCCCCATAGTTAGGTTTAATACCATAAGGCTTCCACTTTATTTTTGGGGGAATAGTTTATTGTCATTACCCATCTTCTCTATTAGACAGCATTAAAAGGCTCTTTGTTCTTCGTACTAAGGGTGAAGTTCAGAAAAAAGTTTGTTGAATGGCTAAATGAATCCTCTTATTTGCCTTGTGCTTATTTAAGCAGGGATAGCCTTATGTTTTAGAAGCCTAAATGAAGTAGGAACAGCAACATAGTTTAGGAATTTGTCTGCTCTCTTCCTCCCATGCTGGAAATACAACCCAGAGCCTAGGCAAAGCTCAGTGCTTTACCACCGAGCTATACTCCCATTCCCTTTTGCTGTTGAATTGTGTGGAGCGTTCATTTAAAAAACAAAACAAAACAAAACAAAACAAAACAAAACAAAACACATGGTGCTCCACTGCTAACCTGTGGTTTGGAAATCCTGATTGATAGTTTGAACAGTCTTTCTCCCCTTATACTGTCATGAGAGTCATGAGATGGAGTGCAACACTCTTGGAGTAACAGTCTTTGAAGATGCTTTGACTGCACCGCCCAGGATTTCCAAATTCTAGCCCTTTGAACCCCGGAGCCCTGATCCCCACTACCTCCAGCTGTTAGGCCCCCTCTCTTCTGGAGGCCTGACAACATTAAAAACACCAGCTATTTATAGCTTACTTTTCAGTCTCAGTAAATTATAGGTTGCCTTTGCCAGTGGGATGGGACTAACATTCATCTGCTGTCGCTGACTGCCTAGTAGCATCAACCAGGTGACAGGAGGTGACCCCCACCTGAGTGCTTCTGAGGTCTCACCTGGTGCTATACAGAATATTAAGGCTTTGTGAAATGACATGGTGTTTCTAGTTAGAGTCCATAGTCTTTGTGATGGAGTGGTGGCAACTTAAAAAAAAAAAGAAAGAAAAAAAAAAGGAGAGCGAGTAAGATATATGTACTCTTGAGAGAGGCCCAGGCTGGTTTCACTGCCAGCTTCTACCTCATAGACTTGTTGTGGCTGTGTAAGTGACTCAGTTGGTAGAGGTCTTTCGGAACATGCACAGAGGGCCAGACATGGTGGCAAATGACTGTAATCCTAGAACTCAGGAAATGGGAAGGCAGGGATCAGAAGTTGATAAGAGAGGTTGAATTCCTCCTTGTTACATAAAGAGTTTGAGGCCAGCCTGGGCTTCATGAGACTTTGTCTCAGAAGAAAAGGTGGAGGATGACTTAATCCTCCACTAGTGAACTGGAGGATGTCCTGTGCAATGTTCATTTGGGGGAGGATCCTCAAAATTCAGTAACTGAAGACTATTTTAAATGTGGGTCAAGTAATCTGTGCAGTGATGGATATTAAGAGTATGGGAAGGCTCTGAGGAAGGCCCTCAAGGCCTAGAGTCTCCTGTCAGCCAGATCCTGGCATACCTGACACCCGGAGGGGTAGCCCTTCTACCAGACACTGTTTAGAAAGGGATTGTTGTTAGAAGGCTGTTGAAGCTGTATTGCCTTATTGATGTCATACCAGATCAGACGTCAGGGAGCAGGTTTTGTCCTGGTAGCTTTTTGATCTCTGCAGTTCTTAGAATGGCTCAGGGAAGGCTCAGGCAGCAAAAGAGGTCTGTGTGTTTAGCTGGATTTTCCACTGAAGTGCTAACTGCTGCGTTTTTTGACCTTCTAGCCGAAGAGGGTATTTATAACTAGCTGTTTGTATGCTTAGAGGAGCCTAGGCCCTGCCTTTCTGTAGTGGTTTAAGAACTGTGCCCTTGGTGTGGTCTGAAAGGGCAGGCCTGATGAGTGTGGGGACTCATGACCTGCTCCCCATGAACTTGTTCTCCTACCCTCCATCCTGCCAAGCCAGCAGCCCTTTCAGGGTTAATTTCTCTGCTTTGGGAGCAGCTGGCCAGTTTACACTCCTCCCTGGGCTGTACAAAAATACTTCCTTTGAAGTGTTATGAGATGCGGTGAAGGGTAAAACCTGGTGAAGAATAAAATCTGGAGTGGGGCTCAAATGCACTCTCTCCCAGGGCGTTTGCTGAGGAACAGATTGCTTAGCCTTCATCTGAATCTCCCAGGTGGAGTGTATCCTCTCCTGTAGTTTGCAGCTTTGAGTTTCAGTTTTATGCTCCCACCCCCATGTGTTCTTTTTTCACGGAGAAATATTTCTTCCCAAGAGGGTTACCATGCAGCCACCAGCTTACTTGGTAGCTGGAATTGAAGGCCCTTCTTCTCTCTGGGAGTGCTCCATCCCTCCCAGCAGGAGTGATGCCTTAGAGTATACTGTGAAGTTCTAGTGCAGCCAGCCCTAGCTGTCATGGATCCCACCTCTGGTTCAGGTCTAAGGCTAGTAGTGCAAATGAGCATTGACCTCAGAGTCAGAAATTCTCACTTTTACCTTGGATTTCCCTTTGGTAAAATGGAGTCAGATGCAAGGGTGTTTGTTGCAAGGATCTGTGGAAATACTGAAGTAGGGGCCTTGAAAATGCCAGGCATTTTCTCTAATGTAGGCCTGCTAAGGAGCAGAAATGGCATTTAGGATAAAGAAGCCAAAGAGAATGCCAGAGCAGAAATGACACAGAACAAGGCTTGAATGTCTTCTTAATCCCTGAGTATTTGCAGCCGAAGAGGGGTTGGGCAAGAGCAGGAGGAAGGACAGCTGCTATGTTCTGAAGAAGAATGCCAACCTGCTGCTTTCCACAAAGGGGGCCACACAGACTCCTTCTTAACCTGGTTTGCTGTCCTTTCTTCTTCTGAAGATGTCCTCATTGGAATTCTAGCATCTTCTTACATGGCTTCCTATGGCTCTCAGACAAGGAATAAGGCACACAGATTTAAAAATAATTCCATGTGGCTAGCATTTATTGCTGATTTTTGCCATGTATTGTGTTAAACAGCAGCATGAATGACCTCATTTATTCTACCCCATAACAGCTCAGGGCTGCTAACTATTCTTGTCCCCATTGTATGAATGAGGATGGAAACTGAGGCCAGAAGAAACAATTTGCCCAAAGTTTTAGTTTGTTTTTATTTTTTGGGGGGGGGGGGTTTCAAGACAGGGTTTCTCTGTGTAGCCCTGGCTGTCCTGGAGCTCACTTTGTAGACCAGGCTGGCCTCGAACTCAGAAATCCTCCTGACTCTGTCTCCCGAGTGCTGGGACTTAAAGGCGTGCATCACCATGCCCAGCTTTCCCAAAGTTTTAATTTCTACTGTGCAGGGGTTGGCTTTACAACTTCACTTCTTTGGGTTTTTGTTTTGTTTTGTTTGTTTTGAGACAGAGTTTCAGTATTTAGCTGTGGCTGGCCTTCCAGCCTCCTGAGTGCTAGGATTTCAAGAGTGTGCCACACTTTTAGCCCTTTATTCATAATAAAATAGAAGCTGTAATAAGTGATGGTGGTAAGATTTCATTCTGTGCTCCAGACTTGTTCAGGAGTTGTTTTTAGGGGAAGAAGTGGAACATTGACCTCTGTTCATTCAGGCCATTTTGTCAGGTTCATCAGTTGGCTTATTGATCCATTTGTATTTGAATAAACACAAATGGGAACTAAGTTTTCTATAGGAATGCCTTTTCTCTCCCTCTGACTCTAGTTGACTGGCTTCTTAGTTGAAGGTCTGAGTGTTGGGGGTAAAGAGGTAGCCTGTGCCTTCGCTATAAGCTTTGGCCTTACCTTAGTCTGGAACCAGAGTTTGCACGTTTTTCAAGGGGGTTTAGAGCCTTCATTGCTCCTGAGGGGTATGGGGGTTGGGGTGGGAGTGTGGGGGCTGGGAAAGCTAGAGGGATTTGCCCTCCCTCACACATGGGGCCTGACCCTGGGCCAGGCTGGCAGGTTCTCAGTGTACTGGCCACATGCCTCCTTCCCACCTGAATTTCAAACAGGAAAAAAGATGAAAGGGCTAGAAATGACAAGTCTGGAGCAGGAAGGCTCTCATTTGCAAACTGTTTCTTTTCATCTTCACCCCTTTGTTTCTTTAAACGCACACACAGAGGGACTCCCCCTCCTGAAACTGGTAGCCCAAGCATATGACTCCCTCTAGTTCACTGAGGGCAGCCACTTCTCCTTTAAGCAGGGAGACCTGCTCCCAGTGATCTATTTTCCTTAGGGCCCTGATCCCCTCTTCTGTCTGCTGTTCTGCTGCCAGAGGTCACATTCTCTTTACAGATTTCTCAGAGCCTTTTACTGATGGGGTCTATACCTTCATATCCTAAATTTTCTTGGCTGTTTGCTTTGTCAGTCATTTTTGCATGTGTTTAGTGTCATGCAGACCTCTCTCACCCCAGTCAGTGGTTCTTCCAAATATTCTTTGAGCACTTTCTGCCCTTCTTTCTAGGCTATAGCTGCCACTACCAGGAAGCTGTCTTGGAGCTCATTGCAGTAAAGTTGTCTCTGCCATCTCTGAACTTGTAACAACCTTGCCTGGCTACTCATTTGACATTTAATAATATATTATCTTATGTTGTTTAATTTATAGGTATGGTCTTTTAATCACCTTTAGCTGTTGTGAGGACATACTTTGTTTTCTTGACCCTTTCTTTTAGTTTGTATTATGTGCCCTGCCTTTTGGCCCATGTGTCTGAGATCTGGCCTTGAACATACCTAGTAGTGCTGTCTCATGTCCTTTTCCAGTTAGCAGCTCTCTTTGATCTGTATGTGGCACCTGAGGGAAGAACCGCACTTGCATTCCTTTCTTTTTGGCACTTCTTTCTCTGTTATCCTCCTGTGTCAGGTGTATATCAGAGGAAGTGCCAATATTGTAGCTCTTGATTTAAAAATGTAGAAACAAGCTTAGAGAGGTTAGGCTACTTACTCAAGACCAAATAGTTAATCATTGGAGCAAAGTTGACCTTGTGGTATGTAGCCCAAGGATGTGCCATGCCCCATGCTGGCTCCCTATGTTGGTGTTGGGAATCCACTGGCTTGTCAAGTACTGCAACATTTAGGAAGGAGTTGCAAAGTAAAGCTTTACCTACCCCTCCAGGGGTCATTTCTAATCTGGCTCCTACAGAGCCGACTGTAGGACCTTCTCCCTGATGTCCATTCATGGATAGTTCTCTGCATGGATGGGCTCCCCAAAGTATATTGCTGTGAAGATGTGACAGTGATCCCCTATGCTCTACAGGGACTGTACAGGAAAACTGGACTCAGTGGACTACATCCTCTTTATTTTTTACTAACAGTACAGGATACAGTAGGAATGCCATGACATCTACCCTCTACCTTCCTTCATCTAGTCTCAAACTACTAAAGATCTGTGAGGAAATTGGGTGTGGTGCTTCATCCTTGTAATTTTAGTACTGCTGGGAGGCTAAGGTAGGAGGCTTAAGAGAGGAAGTCTAGTGCCAGCTTATGCTTCATAGTGAGACTGTGCCTTTAAAAAAGATTTCAAAGGGTAAAGCTAGCAGAATTAGAGGGTATAGTCATTTTCAGGCTCTCATTGTAGGACATATTTGCATGGATGTATATATACTAAAGAAAACTGTAGGGCATAAGATACAGTGAACCTCCATAGAGACTTCACTCAAGCAGTTGTCAAGCCTGGCTCAGCTTGTCTCATTCCTGTATTATTTTGAAGTAAAGTCAGCCATATATTTTTTCCTGTTCCAGTAAAGAGAAAAAAATATTTTGAAAAATAAAACCTCACATTGGAGGTCAATGTTAATTTAGTGATGTCTCTTTCCTAGAGCTATTTTTTCTACCTCGCTCCCCTCCCCCCAGAAAATGTGTGCCCTTCAGTACTTAGCAGGGGGTGGGGGTGGCTGATGGCCATTGGCCAATGGGACTCAACCTGCAAGGCTTGGCCCTGGCCCTTGTGATCAGGATCTGGGATCCTGCCTGGGCGCCTTGATGGTATCAGCTTTGCTGTAAGCGGGAACCACAAGATCAAAGGCTCCGAACTCTGAGGTGCTTCAAAGCCGCCTGAGCAGCTCGGATTGATGTGGAGAATGAGAGCGCCCTACTGATGTAATCATAGCCTGTGAGACAGGTTCTCCTTTTTTTTTTTTTTAAATTTAAACAAAGACTCCCCTTGTTTATTTAGCAAGGTAAAGCGGGTGCTGTGCAGGGCACACGTGCAGTGTGTGTGTGTGTGTGTGTGTGTGTCCGTCCATTCTAGCCTGGTTGGTTTGTGAAGGGGCAGCTAGTAGTGGCTAGTCTGCAGGTGGGCTTGGAGATTTTCCATAAAAGACAACTTGTTTGTGTTAGGAGCAGTTAATTTCCTCCCACTTTTTTAGGATGCTAAGATTTGTTCCTGGGTTATATTACTAAAATCTTGAAAGTACCATCCCACAAAGGAAGATACAGGCTTCAGGCCACACTTGGTGAAGCAGGTAGGGAAACAGGTCAAAAAGGGGGAAGTCTGGGGAAAGCTCATCTTTCCCTCCCCAGAGGCTGTTGGGCAGAAGCCTAAGCATGTGAGGATTAACCCCTCCACATACCTGAATAGTTTTCCAGTCTCTATAAAAACTGCTGACATTTGACATTGGCTGATCTTGCAGTGTTCCTAGCTTCCATCAGTCCCTCTACTTTTAATAGATAGGTACACAAATCTTTTAAACCCTGTTAAACTACCTCTATGAATAAATATCCATATTTTGTTTTCTTGCCTAGTGAATCTTACAAATGACCACATAGATTAAGCAACCTTCCAATTGATCCAGGCTGGCGGATGCTGAGTTCTTTCCCAAGATACCCCATAACCCCCAATCAGAGTTCAAACTTGGTGGAGTTTCTGGCATTCTTTAGTTTGAATCGAAGTCATAGTGACTGAGGTCTATTTTTATGTCTTGCATTGGTCTCAAGCAGACATATTGTATGTAAACCATATTGCTCTTCTCTCTTCCCATGACTGTTTCTCTTAGGATAACCAGTGTTTGTTACTTAGATAAGAAGCGGACAACCTTCTATTTATCCTCAATGAGGTATCCTTTTGTTTTGCCTCATGCTTTCTCTGTCCTTATACATATGAACCCTAGAAGGCAAGAATGAAATTCATTCATTCTTTCAAGCCTTCCTCTTTCTTCTCCATTTTTTCTAAATACAAATAAATGTTTTCCCTTATCTTCTGTATAAACACGTTTCCCAAATATTTTATTGTGAAAAACACTGGAAATAATTTCACAGCTACCCCTTATACATACTGACTGCCATTCGTGTTTTAGTTTTACATATTTACCTATGCATACATGATTCCAATCCCCAACCCCGAGACAGGGTTTCTTTGTATAACCTGTCTTGCTTGTCCTGGAATTTATTCTGTAGACTACAATGGCCTTGAACTCAGAGATCTACCTGCCTCCTGAGTCCCGGAATTCAAGGTATAGGTCACCACTTATACACAATTTTAATATTTACAACATAAGTACTTGTGTATCCAGCTCAGGTATGCTTACCTGTTCCAGTGACTGCAGGGGGGTTGAGGGCCTCTTAAATAATGCTAATACCATTTGAATTTGTAGATTTCTCCTGCCCACACACAGGTTGGGAGTAGATATGAAGATACTATTTCTGTCTTCAAACATTCAGGGGACCCCAGGAAGTTGGTTACAAAGACCAAAGGCTACCTGGTAGCTGGGTTGACTGTCGAGGTCCAGTTATTCTTAGGTGTCTTGCCTACCCAAGTGTCTGGAATAAAGCGTGCCTATGTGCATGCTGATATTTCATGACAAAGTTTCTGTATGTAGCCCTAGCTGGCCTTGAACTCACAGAGATCTGCCTGCCTCAGCCTCGTGTGCTGGGATTAAAGGTGTGTGCCACTATCAC
Organism: Mus musculus; assembly: GCF_000001635.26. Lineage (NCBI taxonomy): Eukaryota > Metazoa > Chordata > Mammalia > Rodentia > Muridae > Mus > Mus musculus. The sequence continues at coordinate 5,409,948 of NC_000077.6, read as the reverse complement.
TTGGCAAGTATGTATGTTTTGAGACAGCATCTCTCTATGTAGTTCTGGCTGCCCTAGAGTTTGCTGTATAGACCACGGTGGCCTCAAACTCACAGAGATCTTTTGTGCCTCTTGTTCCTGAGTACTGGGATTAAAGGTGAAATCCTGTGCCTGTCCTGTGTTTTTTGTTTTTTGTTTTTTCTTTCTTTCTTTTCTTTTTTTCTTTGTGTGTGTTTGTTTTCCAGGAACTTTTAAAAATATGTGTATACCTGTTTTGCTCAAACATACATACATACATACACACACACACACACACACACACACGTATATATATACGTATGTGTGTGTGTGTGTGTGTATCATGTGCATGCCTGATACCCATAAAGTTCAGACATCATTGTTGTTCCCTGGAACTGGAGGTAGGGATAGTTGTGAGCCATCATTGAGGGTGCTGGGAAGCCAACCGGGATCTTCTGAGTCAGTGGTCTTAATCACAACCATCCCCATTTCCCCCATTGTGCCTCTAAATCTTACTTTCGGTGTGGACTAGAGAGATTGCTCAACAGTTAAAGTCTAGAGAGATTGTTCAGTGGTTAGAGTGTAGAGAGATAGCTGAGTGGGAAAAAGAACTGACTGCTTTTCCAGAGGACCCAGGTTTAGTTCCCAGCACTAAAAGCAGCTCACTGCCTCTTGTAGCTCTAGTTCTCCAAAATCTGACACCCCCTTCTGGCTTCCTTGGGCACTACGAGTGCACCTGGCAAACACTCATATATATATATATATATATATATATATATATAAAAAAGTAAAAATTTTAAGCCGGGCAGGTGTGGTGGTGAACACCTTTAATCCCAGTACTCGAGAGACAGAGGCAGACAGATTTCTGAGTTCCAGGCCAGCCTGGTCTACAAAGTGAGTTCCAGGACAGCCAGGGCTACACAGAGAAACCCTGTCTCGAAAAAACAACAAACAAACAAAAAATTTTAAAATAATTTTAAACCTGGAACTTTTAGCAGGTGTGGTAGCACAGTCCTAGTACTTGAGAGACTGGGGTAGGAGGATTGTGCTTTTGAGGCCAGGCTAGACTAAACAGTAAAACCCTGTCTCAAAAACCAAAAAGTAACCAAGGGGGGAACCCCACGAAAACAAAAGTAGAGCATGTATTTGTCTGGGCACAGAGACACATCCGTGTAGCTGTGCTGCTTGGGAAACTGAGCAGATGTGATGGGGATCACTGTGGCCTGAGAGTCAGAGGCACCCCTCAGCATCACAGCAAGACATTCTCCTTAAAATGATTTGTAAAAACAGTCTTGGCAGTGTCTCATATGTGAAGTAATTTTTATTTATTTATTTATTTTTGAGAGAATGTTTCATGTAATCATAGCTGGACTAGAATGCGCAGACACAGGCCTGCTTCTGCCTCCCCTATGTTGGGATTAATAAAAGTATATGCCAATATACCACCAATCATTTGGAAAGAAATTTTTGTTGTTGTTTTTCTTCAAGACAGGGTTTCTCTGTATAACATCCCTGGCTGTTCTAGAACTCATTCTGTAGACCAGGCTGGCCTTGAACTCATAGAGATTCACCTACCTCTGCCTCCCAAGTATACCATGACACTTTTGGAAAGTAATTTTTAAAAAGTATTTTTGTTGTACTCATAAACAGGTATATAGTGCTAAGTATAAGGAAAATCTCCCTAGTTCCTGGAACCATGACAAACCCAATTAAATGTCTTTTTTTTAATCTCTCTTCCTTTTGGGGTGGGGTGGGGTGGGAGTGAGACTGGGTTTCTCTATGTAGCCCTGGCTGTCTTGGAACTTCTTAGGTAGACCAAGTTGGCTCCAAATGCCTCAGATTTGTCTTCCTGTGCCTCCCAAGTTGGGATTAAAGGTGTGCACTACCATGTCCAGCTTCCATCTCTTTATAAGTACAGATTTTGACAAACTTTAAAAAATTTTTATTTTCATAACCACTCATGAGATAAGTAAAGGTATTGTGGAATGTAAAAGGAAAAAAACAAAAAACCAAAAAAACTGGCAAGCTGTTTTCTGTTTTATCCCCAAAGCAGAAACTATTGAAGAATTTGAGTTTTGTTAAGAACACCAAGAATCCAGCGGTCTTTGAGTAATATTTGAATATAGAAGAAAAAGGAAATCAACTCTTATATTAGGCTCTTCAGAAGCTATTTGTTTGTGATGTTGTAGAAGTGTCAAGTTCCTAGGAGTCCCTTTTCCACACCTGCCAAGGTCTCCCTCTCAGTACTATGCACTTTTAAGTGAATCCAATTTGAACATCAGAAATTTCTAGATGTTGTGAGCCGAAGGATCAGAACTGGTTAGCAGATGACAGCAGTGTCCTTTTCATGATTTTTATTCTTTAGGAACAGTCTGGTTGTCGGAGACTGTTAGGATCTTTAAGTGGTTGAATATTTGTAAACAATAATTCAATTGAAGCACAGAATAGTTTAAAATGATAGTTTAAAATTAAAAGTCTGGAAGCAGGCTTAGTGGTAACCACCTGTAATCCCAGCACTTTGGAGGCAAATGGAAGTGAGGTTTGAACGAGTGTCCAAGCTCAGATTTTTAGGAACAAGACCACCGATTTGTGCTTTTTAGAACTTTGTATTAGCCTTCACCATGATACATCATTAAAATATACATCTTTTTAAATAGAAGATCCTAAACTTAAAGGCAGTTATAAAGTTACCAGGAACCTTCTGGAATTTCATCAGTTTTCACTTTTGAGTCTTCAAAAGTTTCAGTTTGTTTAGCAATTAAAAGGAAAAAGGTTTGGAGAGCAGGTAAGGATGAGGGATCAGGAGATAAAGGTAGTGGGGTTTGGCTGGAGTATTAGACAGCCAGAGTTCTTACCAATTCTATAAGTTTTCTTTTCCCATATTTGATGTGCACACTAAGTAGGTGATATTGTGAAGATCAGTCATTTTAGAGAAAAGTCATTCAGTGAGCCATTTTAATTTTTTAAAAAGAAACAGTTATTTTACTAAGATTCTGTTGCCCCTTTTCTACTGTTTCTCTAGCAAGTTAACCAGAGTCAGAGCCAAGAGCTTGCACCATTAAACAGTTAAATAAAATTTTCACATCTGTTCATACCTCAAAGGACCTTTTGTTAGGATTCATGATTAGAGATTCAGAGCTTACTTTCAGTAAACACATCTTATTTACTCTTTATAACTTTTTTTCTCTTGGCTCTCAAGAAGAGCTAGAATCTCCCAGTTTTGGTCCAATAGGTGAATGTATTGTGAGTTCTGGAGTAACCCAACGGAGGCTTACATAGAAGTTAGCTAGGTGGTGATGGGGGTCCTGGGATTAGTGGCCCAAACCTGTCATAGGTATAGCACAAAGTCTGCTGTTAAACTAACATGACTGTTCTGATGTTGCAAATGAGAATCCAAAGAGAGTGCTACCCTCTTAGGGAGTACCGTGTATCTACCCAATAATCTATCCGTCCGTCATGCAGTAACACCCAGCATTCTGCAGTGGGAAGGAGTAATGTACCAAGGAAACTTGGGTCTCAGGACATTACCATTCTGGGACCAGAGATTGCTATCTAGTGTTACAGGGTTGAACATATAAAACCTTGTGATTCAGGAATAATTAAGTTTTGGTTAAGTGGCAAAATACAGATGAGGGGCCTATGGTTAGAGAAGGCAAAAGGGTAGGTGAGACATGCTGAGCTCAGTGTTACGCACAGTATATAGTTTATATGACTGCATTAAGGACAGTGTAGATCACTGGCCAGGCATGTGGAAAATACAGGTGTGTGTGGCACCAGTAGCTAAAGCATAGCTGACATTGTAATTTTGCTTAAATAGAACCCATTCATGGAATCACCAGTGAATGCTTGTTAGTAGCCGAGGATGAAAGCATAGAATCCGGGAGGCTTTATGGCTCTGGACAATGGAAGAGGTTATACTTAGTGGGAGGCAGCCCTTCCCTGGCAATGGCTTCCTCATATGCAAACAATGACATCTGTATCGCAAAAAGGTCTTAACAAATTCAGTTTTTAAAAAACAATAATAAAGCTGGACATGTAACTGGTTACTTCTTGGTTTTGATCAGTGACCCACATGAGTTGAAGGACCTGACACTTTGTTTCCCACTACCTTTGCAGTGAGTGCATGGCATCCATTTTTACTGATGACTTAATCCCTGTTGGCAAGTACAGAATTTCACAGTGTTAGAGTCTAGAACACCTAGTAATAACACTAGGCCCTCTTATTAATATACTGGTAATCTGCCACTAGGTCATTACTCTCATTTTGGTTGGTTAGTTGGTTGGTAGGTTGGTTTGGAGTGGGGTGTCATTTAGCTCAGGGCTAGCCTTAAACTTGCTATGTACCTGAGATTGGCCATGGATTCCAAATCTTCCTATCTTTACCTCCCTAGTGCTGGGATTATAGATAAGTGCTGCTGTTTTAATTAGTTGGTGGTGATGGAAAGTTATCTCACTTTACAGGCTATAGTTCTTTGAGGAAAGTCATGGCAGGAAATCAAAACAGGATTATGAAGGCAGGAACTGGATCAGATACAGTGTAATGGTGCTTACTGCCTTGCTTTTCATAGATTGCTCAATTTGCTCTCTTATAAAACCCAGGACCACCTGCTCAGAGGTGGCACTACCTAAATGAGTTGGGTCCTCCCACATCAATTATTAATTAAGAAAATGGCCCACAAGCCTGGAAAATGTCCCTTCAGTTCTGGGTCTCTACTGCAATTGAGGCTGCACTTTTACTAATGGCTCCTCTGGCCTTTCACGATGGACAATAAAGCTCAGCTTCCCTTCACCTTGAATTCCATATACATTAATCCAGCAGTCAGGAGGCAGAGGCAGGTGGATCCTGAGTTTGAGGCCAGCCTGCTGGTCTACATAGTGAGTTCCAGTACAGCCAGGGCTACATAATAGAGAACCTGAATAAAAAATAAAACAACAACAACAGAAGGGAGGGAGAGGAGAAGGAAAATGTCCCAAGTCCATAGACCGTTGTGATAGAGACAGTTCCTCAATGAAGTTACCTTGTCTCAAATAACTCTAGTTTGTTTCAAATTGACAGAATTAATCCAAACAATCCTGTGTCAACTTGGTACACAAACATATCACGATTAGACCATAACTTACTTTGCTTATCTAAAGATCTTGTGTTCATATCACAATATAAAACATAATAAAACTCTAATAAAAGTCCTGGTCTTTAAAAAATTCAAACATTTTTAAAAGTTTAGTCTCCTTGAAATAACCAAAGTCTCTTAACTGAGTTTCTGTATAATGGAGGGAGAACAAAGCAACTTAAGTACTTTCTACTCTAAAGGGGAAGAGCCAGGTCATAAAACCAGCTATACTTAATGAAAACCAAAGTCCAGCAGTGTAGCTCCAAATCTTGCTGCTCAGTGCCTAAGTGTCTGGGACTAAACACAATCTTTGGGGCTCCAAAGGGCTTGGGCACATCCATGCTTCTATCTGTGCCTTGAGAACATACAGCTTGTCTTAGAGGTTCAGGCCAGCTGCACTCCTGCTGCTGTCTTTGGTCAGTCCACAGGCCTGACAACTCTACTATGCTGGGTCTCCACTGCAGCTGAGGCTTCGCCTTAGCCAAAGGCATCCTGGCCTCTGCCAGTTCCAAGCCTCAGCTTCTTTCCATGACTCCTTCAGTTCTGGCATCTCTCCTGCAACTTAAGCTGCACCTTCACCAACGGCCCCTCTGACCTTTCATGAGGAGTACCAAGTCTCAGCTGCTTCCCATGACCCCTTCAGGTCTTCAAAATCAAGTGGGAGACTTTTATACACTCCTGTGTCCTGCTACTAGCTTTAAATGCAGCTGTGGCCTTCTCTGGACCACAGCTTCTGTGTGCTGACCCTGAGGAAATACACTTCCCAGAAGATTTCACCTCAGTGATGCTGGTCCCTTAATTACAGCTGATATTTCAGCCCCAGCTCAATAGCAGTTCCTGTGAAACATGGATTTTACTTCCTTAGATTCTTAATGCCAAAAATCACACAAATATTCCAACAGTTTTTGTTTCCCTCTGAAACGTCATATGCCAGACTTCCATCATCTGTTTTTTCTCAGTATTATCTTTCAGATTTTCACAACAGCTCATTAAGCTCAGAGCACTGGCTGCTGGCTGCTCCCCGTCCTCCCCCAACAGTCTAAAAGGTATAAAAAGATCACAGTGACATCCTACTTTCTGGTACCAATTTCTGCTCCAGATTGCTTTCTGTTTTGACAGTAAAACACTGACCAAAAGCAACCTGGGGGATGTAGGATAAAAGTTATTCAGCATACAGGTTAGAGTCTGTCATTGAGGGAAGACAGGGCAGGAGTTTGAGGCAAGAACTGAAGCAGAAACCATGGTGGAATGCTGCTGCTTACTGGCTCACTTCCATGGCTTATTCATTTTGCTTTCTTATACAACTCAGATCACCTGCCCAGAGATGGCACCACCCACAGTGGTCTGGGACTCCCCCATGTCAATCCGAGTCAAGAAAATGTCCTACAGACATGCCCATAGGCCAGTTTGGTGGAGGTGAGTCCTTAATTGAGGTTCACTCTTCTCAGGGGACTGTAGTTTGTGTGAAGTTGACAAAGACTAAGCTACATAGTCACCATGCCCAGTTCTACTCATCTTAACCCAGAGAAGTTTCTCCTCTGCTCTGCTGAGAGGCGGAATTGACAGAAATGCTTCTGTAATTGGAACCCTGGGGTCCAGCAGGCCTGACCGGATCCTTCACCTGGGAGTTAATGGCTGCCTGTCATAGAATAGCTTCACTAGATACTTGCTCATCGGGAGTTTCTGTAGCTTTCCTCAGCCTTCCTGGAGAGATGCCCTTTTCTTCTCTCTACTCATGCCTTCTTTCTTCACTCTTCATTTATTGTAATATAATGGAGCAAACTAGCTAATAATATTAAAGCAAAGGGATGCTAGAGAGCATTAGGATGAAGCTTTGGAGGGCATGCCTATGTAGTGCCCAAATCTACCAGAGTACACCATCTAGACATTCTAGGATGCACACGTCCCTCTGGTAGGAAAGCTGTATTTTAATAATACTTTGTGGCTTTAAAAATATCATCTAAATTAAAAAAACAAAGGCATTCTCAGTTATACTCAAGCTTTACCATAATCTTCCCTTTCTATTCCTTAATTTCTCAGAGGCATTGTTGGAATCTAAAGCTAGGAGTTGTATAAAAGTTGTTTAAACACAAATCAATTGAGGTTTGAGTTTTAGGTGTAATTTAGATTGTTTCTAAAGCATATCCTAAACCTGAATGAAGTCACAGCCCAAACCTGAATGAAGTCACAGCCCGGTGAGCCGACGACAGTTAGCTAGTGCCCAATGTAACTACTATTAAGGAGTTAACATTACCTCTGCCATGTTTAAACATTAACCCAAGGGTTTCCCCTGTCATGTCTGTTATTAACAATGACTTGGAACACTTTCTGGCAGTCAGCTTTGTTCTTCCCTTGAAGAGATGCTGGGACAGGATGAGACTAGACATTAGGCCACAACAAAGGAAGGTTCTTGATTATGTCCAAAGGAACACTGGCTTTGTGTTGCATAGTTTGCTCTGTTAACATTTTGAACCTCCTGTCAAAGACCTTTCTGCCCCCTGTTTACCTGGGTCTGGGCTAGAAAGAGGAAGTGATTATTTTATTGTGAAACAGAAAATAGTACTTTTTCTATTGGGGGCGATAACTTGAATTAATTGATGGACACAGTGACAGTGATACTGGAGTACAATTCAAATTCAGCAAATCACTTAGACAGTCAAGTGCTTTCCACTTAAGGAATTGGGGTATTGATGCTGCCTAGGCTGTGCATATTTTGGAGAGTGGGGAAAGGATTTCCTGCTTTACTGCACATGTGGTCATTTGGTTATTAACAAAAGGCTGCGTGACCTAGAAGCTTTTTTTAAAATAGGGCACTGGAGAATGAACGTAGGATACATGCTAGGCAAGGGGTGTGCCACTGAGCTGTATTCCCAGTCCTGCCTAAGAAGAACAGAGGTAGTGCTTAGATTACAAATGGGAAGGTCTTGGAGGCTCTGAATAGTGCCTCTGCTTTGCTGCCTACTGCTTTGGAGCTGTGGTAGCAATAGCTTGTCAGCCTAATAGGTCCCATAAAACTTTAGCCTGTTTCTATATAGAGTGCCTTGGAGTGGCCATTTCTCTGCCTCTTGTTTACTCTCAGAAACCCCTTGGAAAAAGAGCTGATGAGGTGCATCGAGACTTGGCATAAAAAGCCATTCATGGAGGCCTAGAGAGATGGCTCAGTGGTTAAGAGCACTGACTGCTCTTCCAAAGGTCCTGAGTTCAATTCTCAGCAACCACATGGTGGCATATAACCATCTGTAATAGGATCTTATGCCCTCTTCTGGTTTGTCTGGAGACAGTGCCAGTGTACTCACATACATAATGTAAACAAATAAATCTTTAAAAAAAAAAAAAAAGCCATTCATGGGTAGTTTTAATTCAGCCCTCCTGAACTCTTGTTCTTTTTTTTTTTTTAAGATTTATTTATTTATTACATGTAAGTACACTGTAGCTGTCTTCAAACACTCCAGAAGAGGGCGCCAGATCTCATTACGGGTGGTTGTGAACCACCATGTGTTTGCTGGGATTTGAACTCAGGACCTTCGGAAGAGCAGTCAATGCTCTTAAATGCTGAGCCATCTCTCTAGCCCGAACTCTTGTTCTTAATTTTTCTTTCTTCTTCTTCTTTTTTTTTTTTTTTGTAAATTGCTTTAGAGAATTGCCCGTGTAATTCCAGAAGGCATGCTTATTAAAATCTAAATAGTGAGTAATATATAGGAGCCCGCTGTCCAATTTTTCTTAGCAGCAGATACACTAAAGCCACCTGGGATTTGGTTTTTGCATTTCAGAGCACTTGTGGCTACATTCTTATGCTTCTGCATGGACAGACTGTCCTGTGCACGTGTTAAAAGACATGGCGGTCTGGGCCTCCTTGGATACGAGTGCTTTAAAATACACTACAACAAAACCTTATGATTCAGACTGTGAGGCAGGACATGCTTCTAAGCACGTGTGGGAGAATGGCATTAACATGGTTTCTTTGAGACAAGGTTTCACTCTGTAGTCCTGGGACTCTCCAATCTGACGGTGGTGGCTGCCATCCCACAGAGCTCCACCTGTCTCTGCCTCCTGCGTGTTGGGATTAAGGGTGTGCTACCATGAACAGCTTAAGCAACATTTACTTTAAGCCCCCAGTTTCTCTTCCAGAAGCTTCAGATATTGTCCCACTTTCTGGACATGGATTTCATGATCTTGATTTTTTGTCCCGTGATTTTTTTTTAAATAGGACTTTTTTGGTATAGAATTTCTGTATTGCTCAATTCCCTCAAACCTGTCTTTGTCTGGATGTACCACTGTGGATATTCTAATCAGATGGTTTGGTTCCCTCCAGCTCTGTAGATTCATAAAGCCCCTCTGCACAGGCTTGAAGTCTTGCTCTTCATCACTTTTATTTTCTCATTTTTCGTTCTTTACCTGAACTATACTGACCGGCCTTCTCTCCCTGGGTCACAGCTGCATTCTGTCTTTCTACATCTGGGAACTAGGCTGTCTGTCTGCTGTTGAGTGCTGTGTGCATGAAGTATTCAAACTGCTAACACCAACACTCCATGTCCTTCAAGATTTGTTAGTTTTTGTTTTTATTTGTTTGTTTATTTTGTTGTTGTTTGTTTTTTGAGACAATTTCTCTGTGTAGCCTTGGCTGTCCTAGAACTTGCTCTGTAGACCAGGCTGGCCTCAAACCTCTCCTCCCAAGCACTGGCATTGAAGGCATGAAGCCTGGCTTGGTTTGTTGGTTTTTAACTTCTCATAGCTTCATAAAATGATATTCCACAGTTAGTCTGCAACTTCACCAGCAATGAAGAGCTCTCAGCATTTGCAAAGCGACTCCTCACACAACTGCTAAGTACCCAAGGGAAAGAGAGGGAAGTGTCTGGTTTTGCTTCAGAGAGCTCTGCCTATATTTGTTGTCCTTCACCATTAATGAGGAATCTGAACTGGAGCCCCCACCTGCCATCTTTTCTGGTGCTATCTTCAGTGGAAGGGGGAGCTCAGTAAGTACTATGTGGATACACAGCTGATGCAATTTAGAAAGCTAGTCGCTGTTCTCTAGGTACAGATGTCACATGTCAGTCACTCCCAGGTATCTTCCCTTTCATTCACCTTGAAGTATTTCTTAGGTGTCTCTGTTCATTGATGCTGCCAGACTCATGAGAAGGTCTTTAATTCATAGGTCTTGGTTTACTGTATAGCTGAAAGACCTGACCTCATTCAGTCACCACCCAGACCAGACCAACCCCCACTAGTCTTTCTGGCTTGGGTGATCTCATCCATGGTAGTTGTGACCATCTTACCCATCCAACGTGATACCCTAGTATATAGTTTCTTATCATTTCAACTTTCCTACTCTTGTTTAGAAGTTCATCAACAGCCCTGTGGTAGAACACCTAAGTCCCTCTGTACCTGGACGGTGGCCCCTGTTCCTTGGGCTCAGAAAAGTCCCCAGAATAGCTGTATTGTCTCAAGAGGTTTACTCTGACTGGTTCACACCTTCTCCTTTCCCAACCCAGCAAGTCTCTGCTCTAGCCAGTCATAAGAAGGAATAAATTGATTGGTTATAAGGTAGATATTTCTAGAAGTTGCATTTCTTTTTCTCTTTTCCATAGCATGTGCAAAGTTTCATTAATGGACAAAAGCATCCTCTTGGTACTTGGAAAAGTATAGAACATTCTCTCAAAATTGAGTTGAGGGGAAAAAAACCCCAGCAACCATGGGTTTTCTACCCTCTGCAGTAGTCAGTCTGAGGATGATTCTGGTGGGCTTTAAATACTCCAGCTACAAAACAGGCTTGAAGGAGGCCACAGGAGGTCATCTCCAAAGCATGGCCCACTGCCTCGTTCCTCCCAGCTGTACTATCTACAAGTTTGGGAGTTTCCAGGTTTTAAACTGTTACACCTCAGCTAGTGCTGTTAATTTCAAACTGAGACTAGATGCCATTCATTTGGAGATGAAGATCAAAATCTGCCAATGGACTTGTCTTTTGCGTAACTTTTTTTTTTTTTTTTTTTGAAAAAAAGAAAAAACCCAAATGGCAAACTTGATTCAGCCATGTCTCTGCAGGCATTCCAGAAGTTCCTCCTAAGCTGGTTTGGGTTTGGGAGGTAGACAGAGCTGCTAGGTCACTAAGCTTGAGAATTGCTGTGCCTGGTATATACCATGTTTGGGCATGTGGTGACTCTTAAATCCATCAGCACACTGACCCCTTTTCCCAGCTTCATTGTTCTATTGTTTTGACTGTGAAAGTGACACTTGTTACAAAACCAGTTTCTATGATGTAGGACACTATTCTCTAGCTTTCTCGTACATCAGAATCATCTGGCCCCACCTCTTGGGAGGCTGATTCAGTAGCTCTGGGGTGGGGCCTGAGAATTTGCATTTCTGACAAGTTCCCAGCTGCTGCTGCTGACCTGGCATTCTCCCTGTGATGCAGAGGGACAAGGAAATAAACATCATTTTTTAATGTTCATATTCAGAGGAAGCAATTGTTAACATCTTAAGGTATATATTCCAATATAGACATACTTTTATAAAACAATGGTCTGTGCTGTACACAGTATTACTTTTTTACACAACTATTTTATTTTGGGGGCAGTTTAGATTTATAGGAAACTTGTGATACAGAACAGATAACCTATGCCCTATTTCTGTTCTTAGTACGCAGATCCATCTTATTTGGGGATATACTTTTTTTGTTTCATTTTGTTTTGTTTCTGTTTTTTTTTTTGAAACAGGGTCTTTATGTAGTCTTGGCTGTCCTGGAACTCTCTGTAGACCAGATTGGCCTTGAACTCACAGAGATCCACCTGCCTCTACCTCCCAAGTGCTGGGATTAAAGGTGTATGCATTTAGCTCAGGTCTAGTTCCTAGTATTAGTTTCCATCCTGTACAGTAGCAACTGTTACAGAGCCTTTACATTAGAACTATAAAGAATCTAAAGACAAGTGTACTTTTTTTAACTCTAATTTTTTTCCTTATCAGCACCTCTGGATTTGCTTCACTGTTTTTTAAAGGGCAGTGCACATGGTTTTGCTTGCTTGTTTGTTTTGTTTTTGTTTTTTACCCTTTTAAATTTTAATACATCTTATCTATTTTCATATCTTTTTATTTATTGTAAATCTAGCAGATGAAAGGTAGGGATAGTCACATGTCCCTTTTATCTTATATTGGAGATTAGAGATTATTTCCTGGCCTCTGTGGAGGTCTTAGCATATTCTAGACACTGCCAACCACTTAACATATTATCTCAATCATTTATCAAACAATCCTAAGAAATTGGTATCATTATTTTCCTGTTAACAGAAGAGGGTTAGGGAGGTTAATGGAGTAAACGCTCTGCCGGCTTTCTTCTTTGACACTTCGGGGGTTGTGATCAGAATACAGTACAGCGGAGTGTGCACTTTGCTTGTTTGTTCAGCTTCCCAGTGCCATCCTTATGCTGCTTTAGGAAGGGGAAGAGTATCCTTGAACTCCAGTTTACTTCAGACGTGAAATACATAGAAAAATAAGAATGTACCTTTAAGTACTTTATGGAGCTGGAGATACAACTAAGTTGTAGAGCCTTGTTGAGCTCATGGGTTCATTCTCAGTACTCTAGGATGGAGAAAGCATTATGTGAAAGACCGTGAGTCGTAAGAGCTTGCAAAGCCTTCAAAAGTCCTTTGAAGGATAAGGTATACATGTGCAGCTTCGATGGTGCAGCTGAGGTTCACATGCTCACAGTGATTATAGATAAACCCATGATAAGTCGGAAATATCATAAGCTGAAACTACACAGAACACACACAGATGATTCCTACTTAGCAACACAGCACACAGTAGGGTCTTTGCCATTGCTTAGCCTCTTTGGAGAGTTTTGTACTGAATTATCAACAGCTTAGGAAAAAAAATCCAGATTCAAAATTTGGGGATTTATACCCAATATATATATATATATGACTTTCATGCTGTTGTAAAGTCAGCACTCAGCCATTAGACTTGGAAATGAGACCCATATTGAAATTCTGTGTGTTACTGTGTGCTTGTTCATGTGTATCTGGGTGCATGTAGAAGCCAGAGGACAACCTGAGATATCATTCATCCCTCTTTAGAAGCTGCTGTTGGGCCGGGCAGTGGTGGCGCACGCCTTTAATCCCAGCACTCGGGAGGCAGAGGCAGGCAGATTTCTGAGTTGGAGGCCAGCCTGGTCTACAGAGTGACCAGGACAGCCAGGGCTACACAGAGAAACCCTGTCTCAAAAACCAAAGGAGAAAAAAAAAAAAAAGAAGAAGCTGCTGTTGGACAGGTTAATGGATGATACCAACTGTGTTTGTCAGACAGGTTCAGACATTACTTGAGTGGGTTTTTTTGTTTGTTTGTTTTGTTGTTGTTGTTGTTGTTGGTGGTGGTTTTTTTTTGGTTTTTCGAGACAGGGTTTCTCTGTGTAGCCCTGGCTGTCCTGGAACTCACTCTGTAGAGCCTGCCTCTGCCTCCCTAGTGCTGGGATTAAATGAGTGCGCCACCAAGCCCGGCGCCTTGAGTGTTTTAAACCAATGTTTGGAGGTGCTTTTAGAATCTTGTGTTGGTGACAAGGTATTGATACTTGTGACTCACCATCCTCTGCGGCTGCTGCCTACTCTCCCCTTTCCAGCTCACTCCTCAGCTGTCTTCATTGTCTTGGAACTCTGTGTAGACCTGGCTAGCCTTGAACTCACCTGCCTCTCCTCCTAAGTTCTGAAAGGCTTATACAACCACACTGGGCTGGCTTTTCTATGCTTTTCTATGAGTCTCTTGTTGGCCTGGAACTTGCCAGGTAGGTTAGGCTGGCTAGCAGAGAGCTCCTGTGATGCAACTGTCTCTGCCTCTCCGGTGCTGAAATTAAAAGTTTGTTTCATCACTTGGGACTTTTAAAACTATTTCCATTCTTTGAGAATTTCATGCCATGATCTTTACAAAGTTTTCTAATGAGTATTTTAAAGAGTCTATCTTGTGAGTATTATGGGTTGGGTTTATGTAGCCCAAACTCTGATCCTCCTGCCTCTGCCTCTCTAGTGTTGGGATTACAGATGCTTGGTACCATGCCCCAGTATATAATAGCAATAGTTAAATAAGTTTGGTTTGGAGAGATGACTCAGCAGTTAAGATCATGTACTGCTCTTGTAATTGACTCCAGTTCAATTCCCAGCACTCATGTTGGATGGCTTATAATCATCTGTAACTCCGGCCTCAGCAGGATCTAATAATGCCTCTTGTGCACCTGTACTTCTAGGCACCTGCACTCAAACATACATACAACTACATATAATTTTTAAAAAAACTTTAAAATACCAAATAAATTTAAATCCAGAACTAACATTCTGCCCCATATGTAAAAATAAATGGTATGTTTAGTGTAAATGCAGTATCTGCTACATTGATTACTAAGTGAAGAGCTTGCCTTTTAAAGTTCTCGAAACCAAATCCAGAAGCCATCCTGAGAACTTCTGTCCTTATCTTTGGTCTTTAAAGCATCCTCTCAATGGATTCATACCCTCCAACCCCATATTTATCGTGTTCTGTTCACATTGACTCTCCTCTGCAGCTACAATTTCATGGAGCTAAGATCTGTGCCTTTTGACCCTGTGTCCCCTAAACTTCAGTTATAGAAACAGATGTTAGAGAATTGGCTCAAGTCATGTATGGCAGGTTGAGATTAAATATGATAGTTTTGTAAGGTTTTTTTTTTTTTAACTTCTGTCTTTTTCCCTTTGGTTTTAAAAGCATTAGCCTTTGCCACCCAACCTTGAGCTTTTAACATTTTGTCATTGAACATTTTGTTGAACAAGATTTTTTTTTAATGAATTATACTTGATATATGAACATTCTTCATTATAAGTTGTCTTGTCCTTAGCTCTTTTTCTGTGAAGGAAGATTTATGTTGATATTTCTCTCACTACTTAGAAAAGCAGAACGCAACCTTAGCAGGCCTGAGCCTTGTATAACCAGGGCATTTTTTTGTTTGTTTGTTTGTTTTTTAACCAGCCTGCCATAGGTTAGATAAATACTTTTCTTGCTCTTTGCCGTTTCTGCTCATGTTTGGAGCAGAGTGCTTTCCCACAGGGATGCTATGTCAGCTATGCTGGGAGATTACTATAAAGAAACTTGCTGAAGATGGGGTAGGTAGAAGAGTTAAATGACCATTTCTTCACTATGTAATGACTTGGGAAAGTTTGCAAATTTGTCCTAGGAAGACTGGTGTTCATGGGAAGTGCCTTGTCAGTCTCACCTGTCCACGAGTGTGATAGTGTTATTGTCCTCCTCCTCCTTTTGGAAGTTAGATGAGTCTGTAGAGCTTGTGAAAACCCACTCTCCTAAGTTTGAGCAGCAGGACTCTCAGTTTTGATAGACGTTGAGAGCCACACTGGGGTTGTTTTGTTTGTTTCTTTTTTTTTTTTTTTTTTTTTTTTTTTTTTTTAAGGCAGTTGCTCTCCTTTGAGAGAGCCAACTATTCAGAAAACTTAATCACAGGGTCTTCTTCCATTCAGACTTAATCTGGTCATTCAGAGGCCCCTGCCTTCTTCCCCTTTAGA
This sequence comes from Mus musculus, assembly GCF_000001635.26. Classification (NCBI taxonomy): domain Eukaryota; kingdom Metazoa; phylum Chordata; class Mammalia; order Rodentia; family Muridae; genus Mus; species Mus musculus. The sequence continues at coordinate 5,394,317 of NC_000077.6, read as the reverse complement.
GGCTGCTGGCACCTGACCCAGGGCCACCAAGGTCTTCCTCTTAGGACTTCAGAAGGCTCCCAGGACAGGAACAAGCACTTCATTCTTTGGATGGGGAGTTTGTCTGAGTCTTCTAAAATTTATCTCTGGTTGTGCACTGTTACTAGCAGGGATTTACTCTTGAAAAAAAAAAAGTTACCATTGCAGAAGCCTTTGATGGTTTTAGCCAAAAATTTAAATAAAAAGAACCAACCTGTAATGGGACTGATACTACTGAGATTGTTCATTTTATGGACAGTTGTTCCTTTTCAGGCATTTGACTCACCCTCATGACCCTCATGACCCCCACCCCCAATGTCTTCGGTTCTCCAGCATTCGACCACAGAAGTGAAAGGCCCTTAGGTGGTCTGTCGTCATGGTAATAAACACAACATTTCTCCCCTCTTTTCTGTTCTCTGATATTAAGGCAACAGTATATATAGTAGGCTTCTTAGCAGTCTTGTCGCTGTAGAAAAGATTAGCTTGAGATGGTGAGCAGACAGTGGTGGCTACAATTAGGGAAGAAAATCAGAAGTCACTTGAATGTTGCGTGAGCAGTAGCTATTTATTAGCTACATGGCACCAAGCAATATGGAGTAATGCCAATTTATGTTGATATGGACTGAGAGGTATTTCTTTATTGCTTTTTATTTTAAAAATCAAATTTTAGCTCTCTTTTAATTGACAGTGCTGAAATTTTATACGGGCTATTTTAACCTCATCACACTGATAAAATAAGATTGTTTGTTTGTTTGTTTTGAGACAGAGTCTCACTTTGAAGCTGCAGCTGACCTAGAATTCACAGAGGTCTGCCTGCCTGTTTCTAGCTCCCAATTGATGGTATTAAAGGTGTGTGCCACCATGCCTGGCAAGATTGTTTTCTAAATTACATGTTTAGTCTTTTGTGCTTGGCTGAGGACAGTCAGTCATTGAGAAAAACTCTTTGCCAATTGAACAAGTCATTAAAGTTTTGTTTTTAACCTAGGGCATTTTAAGTTCACAGAATATGATGAAGACAGGTCCATTGATACAAAAAGATGTCTTAAGTCTTGAGTTCCAGGACAGCCAGGGCTATACAGAGAAACCCTGTCTTGAAAAAAACAAACAAACAAACAAACAAAAAAACCCAAAAAGTCTTTAACTTCTAAGTGTTTAAATTGAAATAAACAATCCAGGCCATTTAGCTTTGCCCCTACATGGAACATTGGGCTCTGGTGTACTCTCTAGTCTGTCTCACTTTTTTTTTTTTTTTTTTTAAAAACGTATATGAGTACACGGTCTCTCTCTTCAGACACACCAGAAGAGATTATTGTATCCCATTACAGATGGTTGTGAGCCACCATGTGGTTGCTGGGAATTGAACTCAGGATCTCTGGAAGAGCAGTCAGTGCTTTTAACTGCTCAGCCATCTCTGCAGCCCCTCTAGTCTGTGATTCAGGCACTGCTTCTGACCAGACGTTACTCTCTGATGGTCTGAGCACCTTTTCAGCAGAGCTCAGCAGCAGCTATCGATGTGTAGTAGATGCAGGGAGCTAGAGCCAAGGCTGGTTAACATCTAACTGTATATAATAGAGACAAGGAACTGGATCAAAGCACACAGCAGTGTCTACCTGTCTATAGCCTGACTTCTATTGTGATGATTTCCTAAAAGCTATAGGTGGGCAGGTTTTTTTGTTTGGGGGGGAGGTAAGAGAAAAGCCCAGTACTTTCAAAGAAGCTATTTAATAGCAACCATAAGGTGAGCAAGAAGATCAACTCTTAAAGATTTATTTCTGTGAGTACATTATCGCTTTCCTCAGACACACCGGAAGAGGGCATTGGATCCCGTTACAGATGGTTGTGAACCACCATGTGGTTGCTGGGAATTGAACTCAGGACTTCTGGAAAAACAGTCCGTGCTCTTAACTGCTGAGCCATCTCTACATTAGGCCCCTCCTTCCCTTTTTTCTTTCCTCCTCCCCTTTTTTGAGGATTCTCTGTTTAGCTCCAGCTGTCTTAGAACTTGCTCTGTAGATCAGGCTGGCTTTAAACTCAGAGATTCCCTGATTGCTGGGATTAAAGGCATGCACTACCACTGCCTTGCTGAAGACCAGTTTTTAAACTCTCCTTCTGATACCTAAGTCTTAGAGTTGTAGCTGGCCCTTAGAAGGGGTTGTTTCTCAAGAGTTGGGGAGATTGGCCTCTTGATAAGTCGGTGATCCCAAGCCTTTGGTTTTTCTTCAGGGTGAGGGAATGGTACTATTCAGTTCCTAGAGGCCAGTGTTATATGAAGATCTCAAATGTGAAAGGGAATATTTGAGGTACCCACTTAGGGGCTGTGGACTCTTATCTCTTTTACTTGGAAAAACAAAAGCAGCTTCAGATTCCTCTCAGATTCATGCACTTAGATAAGTACATTTCCATGAGCCAGCATCAGGAAGGGGCATTTTAGACTAAAAATTGTGAGCATTTTCATTAAGAGATGGTCATATTTGTTCTGGTATATTCTCAAAGCTTTTCCTTTCCTTGTATCACTAGTGTTTGCTTTTTCCATAGCTATGACCTTTCTCTAACCATCTCAGGTTTGCTGGAAGATTTGGGTAGTTCTTTAAAAGGCATTTTCAGGAAATGTTAGTTTTTGTTTTTGTTTTTAAGGCTTTTTTTTCTTTCTAGTTTCTTCTTGTTGAACAGTACGAAACTACCAGGTTTAATGTTCCACAGGGCAGCTGCTGAGTGTGTTTCCCCTCCTCCTCTTCTTCCTCAGTCCCTGCCCCTTCCTGCTCCACTCCGAAGGGAACTGTACCTTTGTGGTTCTTCTGCAGCTGCTGGACTTTGATGGGGACATGCTTGCAGCCTCTATACTTGCTTCCCTTAGCAACCAGTCCTTTGACGATGACCTCTTGCTGTTTGCCTGTTGTCTCTCATGTTGGATTATAGATGGGAGGTTTACCAAGCTGGGGGTAGGGGCCTGCCATTAGTGCATTTAGTCTAGGGTTCCCAGTGTCCCTCAGTATGGATTTTTTTCTGTCTAAAATTGGAGGTTTGGGAGAGGGAAGGAGAGAGTAGAAGAGAGAGAAAGCAGCTCCCTTCATGTTCCCCCCATAAGCTTTATGTTTGCAGGCTAGTCCTAGTTAATTTGGAAACAGATGCTGCAGTGGTTGTTAAAACTACTTAATTGCCTTCTCATCTTTCTAATAGCGTGATTAACATAAGTAAGAGGAGAAGGGAATACCACTTGTTTTCTTTTATTCTTTCCAAGGTCTGCATGCTGGCAGTAAACTTGCTTTCTGTTGTAATCTGAGGTCTGGGAATTGCTAAATTGCCTAAATCTTTATATACTGTAACATCTCTATTTTCCCCAAAACATCATCTTTGCGTTTTTTTTTTTTTTTTTTTTTTTTAATTGGGAATCCCATGGTTCTCCCCTGAATGCCCTTGTGCTAGGGACTATGTGCTGGGGAAATTTTTGCATTTGGCTTCAACTGAGTATTCTTGCCTTGGACAAGATAGGGACATTAGGACTTTGTGAAACAGCGAGGATTCCAAAAGAACCCAGGGTTATAATTTTTTAGAAGAAGTCTTAAAAAAAAACCAACAAACCAAACTATCCAAATATTAAAGGCTACAAGAAAAGTTTCATTAGAAGATAGAAGAAAACAGGTTCCCATAATTTGTGCACTGCTGCTGGTGGAGAAACTCAAGTACTCCTATTCCTGGACCAACACCTTTTCTTCTGGGAATTTACTCTAAGAAAAGAAAATTAAAACTCCTAATTTTGTTTAACTAGGAAATAAGGGGAAAACCCCTGTGTGATACATATAAAAGGGTTCCTTTGGTAGAGGGTGTTTAATGATTTCATTTTCTTTATCTTACAGATGGTACTTTTATAAGCTGAGAACATTCATTTGAATTGATTCTGTTTGTCCCACAAAGCATTATGAGAAAGTTTTTTTAAATCTAAAGTTAAATGCTTACTTAATAGGTGATTTGTACAAATAAATACCTCTGTTCATTTTGTTGTTGATAATTGCTAATTACCAAAATTTGATACCTACATTTGCTTTAAAAAAAAAGTAGCCTAGGCTAGCTTTGAACTCCCTCTGGAGTATAACCTTACATTTCTTTCTTCCTGCTTCTACCTCCTAAGTGCTGGGATTACAGATATATAGGCATGTATCACTATGCCTGATTTAATGTCGTTCTGAGGACTGAACCTAGTGTACACTAGATAAAGCAGTCTGCTAAGTGAACTACCATCTACAGCCCTGACTTTGCTTTTTACAAGTTAAAGCCACTATCATTCTTTGAGTGAAAAGAATGTCACTCAAAGAATGACAGTGGCTTTAACTTGCATTTTACTCTATTCCTTAGCAGTTTTCTGTATCACCTTCCTGAGATCATGCAGTGGTACCAGATGTCAGGTGTTTGAACCAGGTGTAATGACAAAGTCTAGGAGGTCTGGCTAAAGGTGGATGAGAATAGTGGTGGACTTGGGAGCTAGTCTATTTGTTATTGAAATAATTCTGATACCTGAATTTGGATTTCAAGGCATTAGAGGGATGAGAAAAGGATTCAGGAAATTTCAGTTGTGGTGGTAGCTACTGAGGGCTAAAGTCTGTGCTGTATGTTAAGATGCACTTGGTTATAAAGTTGATTGAGTTCAGAGATTCTGCAGCTGTGAAACCCTGAGCTCAGCCTTTTGGTTCTTTGGAACTCATTGTCACCAGCCATTTGAGAAATCTGTAAAGCTGGAAAAGATGAGATATTCTCAGACATGTGGAAGTTGAGAGTTCAAGTCAGAGCACTGGGATATGGATAAACTACAGGACATGCTTCTTCTGTTGGGTTCAGTATTTTGTGTTGATGTACATGTGGTTTATGTGTGTGGTATATGTGCTTTATAGGAGGGTACATGAGTGTGTGCATGTGGAGGCCAGAGGACAGTGTTAGATGTCTTCTTCCATTGCTCCCTACCATAGTCCCTTGAAGGAGGTCCATTACTGAACTTAGGACTCCCCATTTTTTCAGGTTGGCTGGCCAGTAAGTCCCAGCTGTCTTCCCTAGTACTGGGGTTGCAGATGCTTGCAGCCATGCCGGCTTATTATGTGGGTGCTAGAAATCTGAACTCAGGTTCTCATGCTTGGGCAGAAAACCCTGTTACCTACCCAGTGAGCCAACTCACGACTGGCTGTTCAATTCCAACAGTTTTGAAAGATGAACAAGGTTAGAGTTGGCTCTTTTTGAGAGTTTTTAAAAATCATCCTATAGAGCCGGGCAGTGGTGGCGCACGCCTTTAATCCCAGCACTTGAGAGGCAGAGGCAGGCAGATTTCTGAGTTCGAGGCTAGCCTGGTCTACAGAGTGAGTTCCAGGATAGCCAGGGCTACCCAGGAAACCCTGTCTCGAAAACAAAAGAAAAAAAAAAAAAGAAAAGAAATTAGGGTCTCACATATATTGGGCATAGGCCCTGCCAGAACTTCCTCTAATCCCTTCGTTTTATTTTTATGTACAAAGCATTAATGGCTATCAACTCAAATAAAACCTCAAAATACCAACAGTATTCTAAAGTTTAAAGAAGGGGGTATGGATATATCCAGTGTCGCAGAAACTGCGGTCGTACTTGCCTGTCAACCCAGACTGAGAAGTCAGGGATAAGGAGACCAATACTTCAAGGTCATCCTTGGCTACATAACAAACTGGGGCCAAGGTATGAGACACTTTTTCAAGAAAAATAATTTGAGGCAGGTGTGGTGGTGCACGTCTTTAATCCCAGCACTTGGGAGACAGAGGCAGGCAGATTTCTGAGTTCGAGGCCAGCCTGGTCTATAGAGTGAGTTCCAGGACAGCCAGGGCTACACAGAGAAACCCTGTCTCGAAAAACCAAGAAAACAAAACCAAAAACAAAAAACATTCTACAGTAATTTCATACATGAATAAAATGTATATAGATCGTATTCACCACCTCCAACTCCTTCTGAACACACCCACATGCTGACTCACAGATTTCAGTCATTGCTGCCCATATGCAGGAGTTCATATTTTTTTAACACTTGTACTTGGATTCCTGTAAATAAACGCCTGAGAACAATATTTTTTTACTAGTCCCTTGTTATCAAACATTGATTGCTGATTACTATTAAACTGTGGATATTCCTTATTCTTGGTTACAAGGTTAGGCGAGGAATTTCTACTTCATATAGAGTCACATTTTGAGCAGTTGGCATACCTTTTCAATGTGGCTGGCTATACCATTTGATGTTCCTGTCAGCAAGATGTCTCCATTAACTAATCTTTCTCTTTTTTTAAATCATGATTTTTTAAAAAATGTATATAAGTGTTTGTAAAAGTCTCTAGAGCTGGGGTTATAGATGGCTATGAGCCACCATGCTATTGCTGGAAATGGAACCTGGTTCTCTTGTTACAGTATTAAGTGGTTCTCTTAACTACTGAAACCTCTATCCAGCCCCTGTGATTTATCGTTTAAAACAGATTTTAAGGGCTGGATGTGGTGGCACACTCTAATCCAGCATTCTGGAAGGCAGAAGCGGGCAGATTTGAGTTCAAACCCAGCCAATTCTACAAAGCCAGGCATGTTACACAGAGAGACTGTCTCAAACAAGCAAAACCAAAAAATGAAGAAGAAAACAAAACCCCAGATTTTAACTTTTAGTTATAGTATTATGATTTTTTTCAGTGTAGGGTGTATGCATGTGGATGCAATTACTGACAGGCCAGAGAAGGAAGGCCTCCAATTCCTTTAGTTCTAGAGCTTCTAGGTGTGCTGCTAGTGTATGCTGTCTCTAGTTTCTTTTTGGAGGCACTCAGGGCTTTGAGTTTTCCTCTTCGGCCTGCCTTCATTGTGTCCCATAAGTTTGGGTATGTTGTGGCTTCATTTTCATTAAACTCTAAAAAGTCTTTAATTTCTTTCTTTATTTCATCTTTGACCAAGGAATCATTGAGTTGAGTGTTGTTCAGTTTCCACGTGAATGTTGGCTTTCTATTTTGTTTTCTATTTTGTTGTTATTGAAGATCAGCCTTAGTCCATGGTGATCAGATAGGATGCATGGGATAATTTCAATATTTTTGTATCTGTTGAGGCCTGTTTTGTGACCAATTTTATGGTCAACTTTGGAGGAGGTACCATGTGGCACTGAGAAGGTATATCCTTTTGTTTTAGGATAAAATGTTCTGTAGATATCAATTAAATCCATTTGTTTCATAACTTCTGTTAGTGTCCATGTGTCTCTATTTAATTTCTGTTTCCAGGGTCTGTCCATGGTGAGTGTGGGGTATTGAAGTCTTCCACTATTATTGTGTGAGGTGCAATGTATGCTTTGAGCTTTACTAAAGTGTCTTTAATGAATGTGGCTGCCCTTGTATTTGGAGCATAGATATTCAGAATTGAGAGTTCATCTTGGTAGATTTTATCTTTGATGAGTATGAAGTGCCCCTCCTTGTCTTTTTTGATAACTTTGGGTTGGAAGTCAATTTTATTTGATATAGAATGGCTACTCTAGCTTGTTTCTTTGGACCATTTGCTTGGAAAATTGTTTTCCAGCCTTTCACTACTTTGAGGTAGTGTCTGTCCTTTTCCCTGAGGTGGGTTTCCTGTAAGCAACAAAATGTTGGGTCCTGTTTGTGTAGCCAGTTTTAGTTTATTAGTCTATGTCTTTTTATTGGGGAATTGAGTTCATTGATATTAAGAGAAATTAAAGAAAAATAATTGTTACTTCATGTTATTTTTGTTGTTAGTTGGTGTTCTGTTCTTGCAGCTGTCTTCTTTTAGGTTTGTTGAAGGATTATTTTCTTGCTTTTTCTAGGGTATAGTTTCCATCCTTGTGTTGGTGTTTTCCCTTTATTATCCTTTGAAGGGCTGGATTCTCAGAAAGATATTGTGTGAATTTGGTTTTATCATTAAATACTTTGGTTTCTCCATCTATGGTAATTGAGAGTTTTGCTGGGTATAGTAGCCTGGGCTGGCATTTGTTTTCTCTTAGGGTCTGTATAACATCTGTCCAGGATCCTCTGGCTTTCAGAGTCTCTGGTGAGAAGTCTGGTGTAATTCTCATAGTCTGGTGTAATTCTCATATTCGCCTTTATATGTTACTTGACCTTTTTCCCTTACTCTTTTAATATTCTATCTTTATTTAGTACATTTGTTGTCTGATTATTATGTGTCGGGAGGAATTTATTTTCTGGTCAGTCTATTTGGAGTTCTGTAGACTTCTTATATGTTCATGGGCATCTCTTTCTTTAGGTTTGGGAAGTTTTCATAATTTTGTTGAAGATATTTGCTGGCCCTTTAAGTTGAAAATCTTCATTCTCATCTACTCCTATTATCCGTAGTTTTGGTCTTCTCATTGTGTCCTGGATTTCCTGGATGTTTTGAGTCAGGATCTTTTTGCATTTTGCATTTCCTTTGATTGTTGTGCCCATGTTCTCTATGTAATCTTCTGCACCTGAGATTTTCTCTTCCCTCTCTTGTATTCTGTTGCTGATGCTCGCATCTGTGGTTCCACTTTGTCTCACTTTGGGTTTTCTTTATTATTTCTACTTCCCTTTTTAGGTCTTGTATGTTTTTGTTCAATTTCATCACCTGTTTGGTTGTGTTTTCCTGTATTTCTTTTTTTTTTTTTAAGATTTATTTATTTATTACATGTAAGTACACTGTAGCTGTCCTCAGACATCCCAGAAGAGGGCATCAGACCTCATTACGGATGGTTGTGAGCCATCATGTGGTTGCTGGGATTTGAACTCAAAACCTTCGGAAGAGCAGTCGGTGCTCTTAACCACTGAGCCATCTCTCCAGCCCCTTTCCTGTATTTCTTTAAGGACTAATACCTCTTTAGCAGTGTCCTCCTGTATTTCTTTAATGAGTTATTAAAGTCCTTCTTGATGTCCTCTACCAACATCACGATATATGATTTTAAATCCAAGTCTTGCTTTTCTGAGTGTGTTGGGGTATCCAGGACTGGCTGAGGTGGGAGTGCTGCGTTCTGATGATGGTGAGTGGTCTTGGATTCTGTTAGTAAGATTCTTACGTTTGCCTTTTGCCATCTGGTAATCTCTGGAGTTAGTTGTTATAGTTGTCTCTGGTTGGAGCTTGTTCCTCCCATGATTCTGTTAGCCTGTCAGCAGACCTGGGTGGGAGTCTGTCTCTCTCCTGAGTCTCAGTGGTCAGAGTACTCTCTGCAGGCAAGCTCTCCTCTTGCAGGGAAGGTGCACAGATATCTGGCATTCGCACCTGCCTCCTGGCTGAAGATGAAAGCCCAAAACAGGGCCTGTCCCAGAAGCTGTGTAGCTTCTGTATTCTGCACTCTTACCTCCGCAGACTAGTCTCTGAGGGATCTGGGACCCAAGATGGCTCTCCCAGGTGCTCCAATTTTTTTCTTTTAATTGTATGTGCATTAGTGTTTTGCCTGCATGTATGTCTATTATGAGAGTCCTCTGGAATAGGAGTTGCAGACAGTTGTTAGCTGCTATGTGAGTGCTGGGAGTTGAACCTGGATCCTTTGGAAGAGCAGCCAGTGCTCTTAACTGCTGAGTTGTCTCTCCACTCCCCCACCCCCACCCCTAGTATATATACTCAACTCCCTAGCCTTTTCTCCAGTACCACCCTTCCCACTTCGATTATCTTTCTGATGTTAGCCATTCAGTAGTAGATGCAGAATAGTATCTTCATTATAGAAGATAATTGTTGTTATTGTTCATTTGTTTTTCTTTTTTCTTTTTCTCTTCTCTTTTCTTTTCTTTTCTTTCCTTTTTTCTTTTTCCTTTTTTCTTTTTTCTTTTTTTCCCCAAGACAGGGTTTCTCTGTGTAGCCCTGGCTGTCCTGGAACCCACTTTGTAGACCAGGCTGGCCTCAAACTCAGAAATCACCTGCCTCTACCTCCCAAGTGCTGGGATCAAAGGCGTGCGCCACCACACCCAGCTCCCTAAACTACTTTTTATTTGAAAATTTATCACTGGAAATAAAATTTTAAATTAAATTTCTTGACGTTATGGGCATTCTTTATTCATTGGAGAAAATGTCTGTCCTATACCTACCTAAATCTATCTGCCCTATAATTATCAATATATCTGAGATTTAATCATACTTGTCAGGTATTCTTTCTTTTTTTTTTAGATTTATTTATTTATTATATGTAAGTACCCTGTAGCTGTCTTCAGACACTCCAGAAGAGGGAGTCAGATCTTGTTACAGATGGTTGTGAGCCACCATGTGGTTGCTGGGATTTGAACTCCGGACCTTCGGAAGAGCAGTTGGGTGCTCTTACCCACTGAGCCATCTCACCAGCCCAGGTATTCTTTTAAGTAAAATGTAGTCTCTAAAAAATTGGCTAGTTTAACTTGCGACTCAAAATCACACAATTTGAAATAGCTGTCAAGTTTCATTATAAATCAGAAGTAGTATTACTTACATTTTGTCATACAATATGAAAACAAGGGATTAGAAAGATGCCTCAGTCAGTTAAAATGCATGACAGGCAGGCACAAGGACCTGAGTTTGAGTCCATAGAAAAGCCAGGTATGGTCATGAGTATCTGTGACTCTAGCACTGTGGGCTTGGAGGTGAGAAGGGAACTCCCTGGAACTCTCTGGCTAGCTAATCTAACCAGTTAGTGAACCCTGGGTCAAAAGATGAGAGTGACAGTGACAGACATCCTACATTGAACTCCTGCCTCTACCTGTATGTGTGTGTGCATGCATACATATGCATATGTTACACCCAAAAGAAACAGTATGAAAACAAGTGAGTTCCATTGGGATGTATAAAATCTCAGTATCGCTTTACCAACATTCATTAGAAAATGTCACTTGCATGTGTATAGTTAAAAGTGAAGTGTGGTAACACTACACTAATTTCATTCAGCTTTTTTCTTTGTTGCTTAGAATAAATGCCACCAACATATAAAAGGCAAATGTTGTCTTTGTATTCTGACAAAAACCGTTTTGCCTTTACATTTTACCTGAAGAGATTGAAGCAGTTCACCTTACAGATTGGATTTTGAGAATTGATGGCCTAGGAAGTATTTAATGGAATTGTGGCTAATGTGTTAAAAGCACTTGCTGCTTCGAGACTGGTAACCTAACCTTTTAAATATCCAATTTCCTTACCTTCTCAGAATTTAAAATCACAATGCTATTCCTGTTGAAGCTTTAAGGAAAAATAAAATGTTTTCCCAGTTTCTTCTTTATTTCTCTTTGTGCTTTAAATTTGCAAAGGTTGTGGCCCATAAGAATCTTCTTCCATGTCTTTGTCTTAGGACACTCCTCACACTAAGAAACTTTGGAGTGTATAGTTCAGGTCCAGGCTAGTGGCTGGCAATGACCCGTTCCTTGCTATGTAAATCCTCACTGAATGGCATGAGACTCCAACTTAGCAATTCATGGAATTGTAAGGTGAGCCCAGTTTCCCAGCCAATTATGACTCCATCTGAAGCCGTAGCTGGGCCATTAGTGTATTTTGCACCTCAACCTCTTTTATATCTTGCCAGGCTTTTAGAGTCTACTGTATAGCTACTGGCAACAGGCCACTGCCAAAACAGTCCAGAAATGTATTGTTTAACAACTGATTTGTCTTTGTTTCCCTCTGAGGTGGCACTTTGCCTGTGTTTCTCTCATCCACATATTTTCACCCACTTTAAAAAATTATTTATCCACCTTATTCCTTCATCATGACATTAGAGGTCTGACTTCTGTAGTTACTTATTTGAAAGACGTGTTAAAAAATGAAAATAAATGCTAATGTCTTCGCCACCCCACCCCCTCGAAAATTTTTTTTGTGAGTTAAAACCCTAGCAGGAGGGCTGGAGAGATGGCTCAGATGTTCTTCAGAGGACCTGAGTTCAATTCCCAGCAACTACATTGTGGCTCACAACCATCTATAACGGGATTGGATACCTTCTGGTTTGTTTGAAGATGGTGGCAGTGTACTCATATACATAAAATAAATGTCTTTAAAAGCAAACAAACAAATAAACCCTAACATGAAGTGCCACAGAATATGACTATGTTTGGAGTCAGAGTCTACATAAAAGGGCTAATGTAGGTACTATAAGGTTAATAGAGTCCTAATTCATTATGGGTAGTATCCTTTAAAAAAGGATAGGATTTGGACAGACACATGGTCAGGGAGAACCTCTGGTGAATAGTGACTGGTGATGTAGCCAAGAATCATTCATAGTTGCCAGCAAGCCGCTAGAAGCTGAGGAAGCATGGAAGTTGTCTCTGTAGTGCTCAGAAGGAATCAGCCCATGCTGATACTTTGACTTTAGGCTTTTAAAATTTTAGATGGTAAGTTTCAGTGATGTAAGCTACTCAGTTTGTACTACTGTATTCTACAGCCATGAGAAATGACTATTGGCTCAATGCCGACTGCTGTCTGTCATGGTCCCATGCTTTCAGTTACTGTGATACTTTGTTTCATAAAGCTACTTCATTGTTTCCCAGGGTGACCTGTGCCACTGTCACACAAGGTTCTTTCTTAGAGTGATACTCTGTATATGGTCACATTGATGAAGAATGTGACCATTGAAGGTGATGATTCTAGAAGGATGCTGGAGAATGTTGATGGGCCCAGAGACAAGTGACTGTGTGTGTCAGCGTCCATCTTTCTTCTTGCTCTGCACTGGTCCTGGTCAGAAATGTTGAACTTGACTGGCCTCCACCTGCTTCCCTTTCCTGGGACCACAGAGCCTTGACCCTGCATGGGGCTATCTGGCTATATTTTCTCCAAGTGCTTTCACCATGGTATCCTTCTGTGGGTTCCCAGCTGACTGACAATTTCAACCACACAGCTGGGAAAGGCAGCCAAGAAAAGCGAGCTGCTGGAATGCTTAGGGCCCCGAAACATTACCCTTCGTGGTAGTTTGGTTCGTGCCAGGATGTCCTTGTAAAACTTTTATGAAGATGTTGTTGTACTTACATGGGAGGTTGGAGATTGCTGTTAACCTTGGTGAGTCCCTTGTCCCCCAGGAATGCAGGGCACTGAAGAAATGTTTGTGGCCCTCCCTTCTGGATGGGCACTCTATTACGCAGCTGCCTATGCAGAAAGTTGAGCTGGATGGATGGATTAAGGGACATCAGCTAGGCCTTTGTTTAAAAATATTTAAAATATGTTTGAACCTCTCTTTATCAACAGAACAGCTCCTTTCAGTGTAGACAAGTTTTTTATTTCCATGTTTTTTCACGATTTTGTTTGGTTCTTTTGTATATTAGTGACTTTGGGAAAGTATTCCCATTCACAGTTTTGAGCCCCAAACACAAAGGCATTGCATAGTTGTTCTGCTTTGCTTGAGGGAAAAGAGCAGTCTATTTCCATTAAGAGTGTTTGTGAACACTCAAGTCTCTGGCTTGAGTTAATTTTTTCTGGTGTGAACTTTGGCAGTGAAAATTAAGAACATGTTTGAGAATGTAACATTTGTATGTACATAATTGCTCTGAGTTAGGAATTGATGAACTATATTAGTTACAAGAATGAGGTTTGGAAGTTCAAAGAAATAAAAATAAAAGAGGTTCTTACATGTTTGGATTTTTTTTGGTAGGACTGCTACAGTTATTAACCCACTCAGACAGTGTCTTAGGTATCAAACAAGAATAGTGAAGTGTAATGGTATTGAGGTTCTCTTAGCCTTCCTCCTTGATGATCATAGTGTAGGTCAGGTTTCTGCTCAACTTCAGATTGTCTTTGGTCATCTTCCCAGTATTATTAGAAACCTGAGCTACTTCTGCATACATGTAGGAGGGACCAGCATGTTGCACAACTCCAGTGGCCCCATTCATCATTGAGTGCTCAGAGTAGACCTTGGCATCAAGGGCGTCGGGTAGTGTGTAGTCCTGCACAGTGATACTAACAGGAAAGGACTGGTGGGTGGAGGACCCTGTTTGTTTGGTCAACTAATATGTAATTATTCTTAGAAACCAGTCCTAGCCACGTCCCTGCTGTTCTGTCCATAAGCCAGATCATTCATCTTAGGGAGTATTTGTCCACTTCTGGCTTAGAGCTCTATTCTAGCAGCCACAGGCACAGAGCCACTGCAGGCAACAGGAACAAAGCTACAGCCCGAGAGAGGTCAGTCTGGAGACTTCATTGACTCTGAAGATTGTTATAAAAACCATAGGCTAGCCCTGACACTGAGTAAAGCATGTGTTCCTGTTTTTTTTTTCCTTCTGCCCCTCCCCCCAAAGATTGGAATATCAATGAGAAAGATGAAGAGAGCTTTAAGTTAAGCATTCTAGAATATTTCAAAAGCTTCAAGGCTCTGAGATAAGCTTTAGTGATGTGTACTAATGACCAGTATGCCACTATATCCTAAAAGGATAATTTTTCTGCAGCCTGTCATTAATCAGACTCTTGACTAATGGCACTTAGATGTGTTGAATTTTCCATTCTTGAAAGTCAGAATTGGTAAAATATTGACTCTTGTGGATGTACATAGAGTAGTTTAGAAAAACAGGGATCTGGGGCCCACATATTTATACTTTGCTGGAATTCTTATTTGTTACTTGTTCATGACTCTAGGCAGGTCACTCACCTTCATGCTATTTAGTGTATTACTCTGAAACTGGCAATGTTGGTGGTTACATGACATAGGTTTGTTTTAAAGATGAAATATGCCTCATATAAAATGGATCCATATCCAACCTAGTACATAACTCAATATGGCCACCACTGGGACAGATGCAGTTTCTTCCATATTTGTCACTTGAGTAATCACAGTCTTAATCCACTCAGCTTCTCCAACAGAGCATTACAAACTGAGCTGCCTAAGTAGGAACCATTTATTCTTTATAGTTCTGGAAGCCGTAACACCAAGACTAGTTTACCAGTATGGCTGATTTCTGCTGATGGCTGGCTCGATGGCTGCCTGACATATAGCTGTCTTCTTGTTGTGTCTTCAGGAGGTAGAAGAAACAAGAATAAGACCTGTCTGGTGCCTCTTCCTCGAACACATTTGCCCCATTACAACAGCCTCGCCATGACCTCATATAACCCTGGTTACCTTGTAAAGCCCTCAGCTGCAGGGATACTTTGGGGAATAGGACTTCATCACAAGAGTCTAGGGAAGACAGTTCAGTTCACAGTGGCATAATTTAATAGTTTTCTTTGAACTAGGCATGGTGATACACACTTTTCATCTTAGCACTTAGGAGGTCAGTTTGATCTACATAATTCTAAACCAGCCAAGGCTTCATACTGTCCCCTAAAAAATTTAATTTAAAAAACAAAACAAACTAACAAACAAATAAAAACCTACATGGTACTGGAGAAATGGCCCAGTGGTTAAGAGCACTGGCTGCTCTTCTAGGGGTCCTGAGTTCAATTCCCAGCAACCACATGGTAGCTCACAACCATCTGTAATGGGATCTGGTGCCCTCTTTTGGTGTGTCTGAAGGCAGCAATAGTGTTCTCATATACATTACATAAATAAATAAATCTTTAAAAACAGAAACAAATTACACATACTGCCCTTTAAACAGTGATTATAATTTGAAAAAATGACAACTTATTTTGCTGATTCTTGTGCTTTTCTCTTTTTATATGTTATCAACTCTGAAACTGGAATATTTTAAAACTAGTTGAGTAGCCTGGTTTATATAACAATTTCTAGGCCAAGCCAGGGCTGGCCTTATTTTGAGAGAGGGGTGTGTGTGGGGGTAAGTAATGATCAATAATATTTTAGATTTGAGAGAGCATTATGTAAATTTGGTATTATTTTTCCTGTTTGAGTTTTTTGTTTCTTAAGACAGTCTGACTATGTAGATCAGGTTGGCATCAAACTCAGATCTTCCTGCCTCTGTCTCCCAGTGCTGGGAATTAAAGTCACCCAACTACACTGGCTCAGTTTGTTTGTTTTTAAGAACAGGATTAGGCTGGGAAGATATTTCAGTTGGTAAAGTAAAGATGAGGACATACGTGTGACACATCAACCCCCTCCAGCAGATGTATAAAATGCAAGGTTCAGGGCATATATCCCAGTGCTGGGGAGACAGACGTGGAGATTCCTGGGGCTCACTGGCCAGCTTAACCTAGCCTACTTGCTTCATCCCAGGTTTTGGTGAGAAAGCCTATTACAAAATGAAGATAGCTCCTGAGGAAGGACATCCAAAGTTGATCTTTGACCTATAAGTATGCACCTGTACACACGTGGACAGATGTATGCATAGCCACGTATATACACACACTAAAAATAAAATAAAGGGTAGGTCTTACATAACCCAGACTGGTTTAGAACCTGTCTCTGCGGTACTCTTTTGCCATGTCTGACAAAGATTGTTCCCAGGGAAGGGTAAGGGCTTTTTAATGTTTGTTTGTTTGTCTGTTTGTTTTGAGACAAAGTCTCATGTAGTCCACACTAGCTTTGGACTTCCTTCTGGTCCTCTTGCCTCTGTGGGGAAAGATTGGGATTACAGGCATGCACCACCATCCTCAAGTCAAAGATAGTACTTATTTTATTTTATTTTATTTTATTTATTATATGTACAGATGTTTTGCCTGTGTGTATGTATGGGTACCACATGAGTGACAAAGGAGGGCTTCAGATCCCCTGGAACTGTGAGCCACCATTGTGGGTGCTGGAAGTTGAACCTGGGTCCTCTGCAAGAACAACAAGTGCTCTTACCTGCTGAGCCAGCTCTCCAGCCCTCAAAGATGGTATTTATAAAAGAAAAAATTTACCAGGAATTTGTGCTGGCTATCTTTTTTCTAATTTATGTTATAATAAGTATCTTTTCTCAAGCTCACCTGTATACTCCCTTGAATCTCTGTGTCAGCAGTGGCTATAGCCTGTGTTTTGAGAATCAAGAATTTTATGAATTATTTTCAGATCGTGTTTTGTGGAATAGTATGAAGGCTACCACCAGGAACAAGGAAGCAAAAGGAACAGCCTTGGGCCTCTTTCATAGTTCAGCGTTTTTTTACTAGTCTTTATGCACTGGGGTTTTACTTTAGGGTTATTTTATAGAAAGGACTTCTAACTCTTAACATGGCTTGAACCAGAGTGAGTATACACCACTGGTTCCACCTACTGTCTGTGGAGGACACACAGCAGTCAGGATGGAGCAGAGAATGCTGTCTTCCTCCTTAGGACAGAAGACTAGGCTCATCCACTGTTGGATTATCCTGAGTGCCACAGAGACAAAGGATGTTATAGTTCAGGAAGGAATGTGTCCTTTACAAGCTGCTGTTTTGGAGGGAAGTGAGCTGATAAAGTGATGAGTGAGGTTCATCTTAAAATAGAAGGGACTGGACAAGCATGTAGTTCTTACCAACAATCATGGGTAGTTCTTGCTTGTACCTGGAAGCCTTCCTATTAGATAGAGTGGTAGCATTTTGAAGATTTTCTTAACAGCCTTAATTTCCATTTATTGATAACCCAACTCCAAACTCCCACACAACAGTTCCTTAAACTAAGTTGAATGAAAGTCAGCAGAGTTGCTTCTGGATTCTTCTGAACCTTTCCTCTTCCAGAACGGGCTCACACCTCCACCCCACCCCCTTTTCTTCTTCTGTGCCTGCCTCTCTCCTGGAACAAGGTCTTACTCTGTAGCCCTGGCTGGCCTTGAATTCATGTAATCCTGAAATTATTAATATAAGCCACCAGGCCAAATGGGACTGGCATTTTTTTCTGTGTGTTTGCGTGTAGAATTGTAGAACACAGTTGATGTGCATGGATTATCTTGGCCAATCACAACTCTTGGCTTTATGGTTTAGAGCCAAGGACAGTGCTTTTCAAATTCCATCACTGGGAATTTTGCAGTTCTGAATTATGAGTTGTAAAGACCACTCCTGAATTAGGAGTTGATTATCACTCAAAGAGAACAAGTAGTAGACTGGCTTTCACGAGAGCACAGAAGACACCAAGAACCTGAGCTGCTGTGGTTGGCTGTGTTTGGTTCTTCTCTCCTGAGTACCCTCACCAGACGTTTCTCAGTTTGGCTTCTCTTAGCTCAAGGTAAACATAAAACTAACTGTTCATGCTCAGTGGATTGCATTTGATAGCTTTAGTTCTTGGGTCTTAGAGTGAACCTTTAATAGAGTTTTCAACAATAAAAATGTGAGAATTCTAGAGGAAAGCTGAGCATTCTTTAGAATGCTTTCAAATTCAGCAATTTATTTTCTTTTTCTTTTTTAAAAAAGGAACATACTCAATAGATGTGTTTACATACAATAAACTTAAGGCTGTGCGTGTACCTGAGTTGTGACACTCTGACTACCACAGACCCTTACCACTCAAAGTGTTTTGTCTCTTTATAGTCTAGCACTGAGTGCCTTCACTCCAGATCTGTCAATCACTGATCTGCCTTCTGTCTATAGAGTAGTTTACATCTTCTGAAATTCCACATAAGTGGAAAGCATGCATATGTAGTTTTTGCTGTTATGTTAGCAGGAAAAGAGGAAGTCTGAGATTGCTTATTAAGTGTGATGTTTGAAGTTCATCCTTGTCATAGCATATATACATCACTGTTCTATGCTGAATAACAACAATCCCTTGTATGGGTATGCCACAGCTGATTTATCCATTTACTTAGATTGCTTCTCTTTCTCTTTTCCTTTCTTTTCCTTTCTTTTCCTTTCTTTTCCTTTCTTTTCTTTTCTTTTCTTTTCTTTTCTTTTCTTTTCTTTTCTTTTCTTTTCTTTTCTTTTCTCTTCTTTTCTCTTCTTTTCTCCTTTCCCTTTCCCTTCCTTTTTCCTTTTTCCTTTTTCCTTTTTCCTTTCCTTTCCTTTCCCTCCCTCTCCTCCTCCTCCTTCTTTTTGTCTTCTTTTTCCTCTCTCTCTCCCTCCCCCCTCTCCTTCCTTTCCTCCCTTCTTTCTTCATTTTTGTTTTTTGCTTTTGCAAATAGTTCTGTGATTATTTAAATAAAAAATGTGTATAGATAAATGGTTTTTTTTCTTGTATGAATATCTCGTAGAATATGGTAGGCTTAACTATTTAGAAGTGCCAAAATCTTTTTTCTGAAGGGACTACTTTTTGGAAATGCATTCACAAATGCAGTGTTTAAGCATTCTGCTGCTTCATATTCTTGCCAACACTATATCTTTACATTTTAGCCATTTTAGTGGCTGTATAACAGTGGCCTGTTGCGGTTTCAGTGTGCATTTCTCTGATGAATAATGTTGTCAGACATCTTGTTATCCCTGCTTCTTTGTGAAATCCTACTTTTTACTGTGTGTGTTTCGGGGAAGGGAGGGAGGACACCTGGGGATTATATTTAGGGTTGCTGTGTGCTAGGCACATGTTCTGCCTAGGTATATCCTCAATCCTTTTGTCGCTATAGTTGTTGTTCTTCTTATTTTATTCTTATTCTTATGATTCTTGTTGTTGTTTCCTTTTTTTTTTTTCTTTTTGTTTTTTCAAGACTGGATTTCTATGGGTAGCCCTGGCTGGCCTAGAACCAGCTCTGTAGACCAGGCTGGCCTAGAACTCATAGAGATATCCTCCAGCCTCCTGGGTGCTGGGCTTAAAGGCATGTGCCTGGCTTTTCATTTTGAAGTAGGTTCTCAAGTTTGTTCAGGCTTTGAACCTCTCTGTAGCCCAGGTTGGTCTTGAACTTGCAATCCTCCTGTCTTAGCCTCCCAAGTTACAATCCCAAGTGGGATTGTAGGCACTATCATACCCTGTATTTTACTTAATATTTTAATATTTAATATTTTAGCTAGTTTTGGTTGACTTGTTGATGCTCTTACCATTGAGTTTTAAGAATTCTTTATAAAGTTAGGTGTGATGATACACACTTTTAATCCTACCACCTGGGAGGCAGAAGCAGATAGGTTACTTTGAGTTTGAGGCCGGCCTAGTCTACATAGCAAGTACAACCATAAGAGCCAGGGCTATATAAAGAAACTCTGGGGACTGGAGAGATGGCTCAGCAGTTAAGAGCACTGGCTGCTCTTCCAGAAGTCCTGAGTTCAATTCCCAGTAACCACATGGTGGCTCACAACCATCTATAATGTGACCTGATGCCCTCTTCTGGTATGTTTGAAGATAGCAACAGTGTGTGTGTGTGTGTGTGTGTGTGTGTGTGTGTGTGTGTGTGTGTGTGGTGTGTGTGTGTGTGTGTGTGTGTGTGTGTAAGTAATTAAAAAAAACAAACTCTGCCTTAAATAGAAAAACAAACAAAAAAGAAACTTTCTATATGTTCTGGATTGTGTTTTAAAGTACTTACTGTATTTTTATAGTTCAGTAAAAAGATTATATTTAGTGTTTAAAACTGAACTCCCTAACTGGGGCATAGCTCAGTGGTAGAGTATCTGCCTAGTATGCTCAAAGCTTTGGTTCTATTTTTAACGCTAAAGAGCAAATAAATTAATTAATATTAAAGTTTTTGGAGGAGGAGCACTGGCTTTTATTTTCTCATCTTGGTTATGCAGTGTCTATGCAGAGAGTCATTTCTTGGTTCCTTCTTATTTCCCATCTGTCTTTAACTCATCAACACCCCACCCCACCCCACCATTCTACTTTCACTCTCAGAGCCTAACTAACCACTTCTCAACCAACACCTTTACTTTACTACCTGATTCCACACTGCTATTGCTTCTCCTCAAGCCTCCTGCCTAGCTTTCCTTATGCAGTCCCACTTTCTATGGTCTTCCCCATACCAATTCTTTCCAAGTACAGCAGCAGCTATAGCAATCCAGTTAAAAGACACGCCAGACCACATTACTTCTGTCCTCAGAATTCACCACTGATTCCCTTCTGAAGGCTTATAAAGTCTTTGTGGTTTGGCCTGCTGTATCCACTTTCCCTTTTTCTAAAATACTCTCCCTCTTGCCTATCCTTCTATCTCCATTGCACCATGCCTACTTCAGGTATTTTGTACTTGGTCTTGTTTCCTTGGCTTCTTACCCCTAGACACAAAATACCACCCATTTCAAACATCAAACATAAAAAGAAAATTAGAAATGCAATTATCCTTAGAAACTTTAAGATATAAACAAATCTATGGGCAAAACTAACCAAACAAAAAGAAACAAAAAAATCAGATGCTGATGCCATAGTCCTACCATGTTGAGTTTGAAAGTAGGGCGTTGTCTGGGAAGTAGTGGTGTGTACCTTTAATCCTAGCACCCAAAAGGCAGAGGCAGGTGGATCTCTTGAGTTTGAGGTCAGCCTGTACTACAGAGCAGCCAGGGGTGCACAGAGAAACTGTCTTGAAAACAAAACAAAAACAAACAAAAAAGAAAATAGGCATTGATGCTATTGAAGCTAGCTTTATTCTGGGAGTCCAGGGAGACCTCAGAGTACTCTGTGTGGGGAGGACTGTAGTCAGGTGTATGTACTCATGCCTGACTTTCCCAGCTATGAAAGTAGGTAAAAACCAAACAACCCATGCTTCATTCACTGCTCAGGTACTTTTAGGGCATTTGGAAGACACAGAAAAAACATTGCACCAACATGAGTGCTATGGCCTCCTAGAGGCCTGAAGACTGCCAGTGTTACTCTGTCCAGGTTTAAGGATCCTAGTAAAGTAATCACAAAGCTGTTGAGGAAGAAACGGTACATACAGGGAACAACTTTCTTTGAGGTTGTCTTTCAATTAGATCTGAGTATAAGTTTGTAGACCATAAGCATACTTGAGGAAAATAGCCCCGTAGAAAGAGAACTGGGCCTAGAGGGTGTATGTAGCTCAGAGGTAAAACATGCATTTTGGTATACATGAAGCTGGAGAGGTTTTGATCCCCAGAACTGTTGTGAGCAAACTTGTAGATATATTTAGTATAACAAAAGTTCTATAGTACTCCAAATTCCTAACTACAGTCCTGAGACAATCTCGCCAAGGCTGCTTGCTTACCTTTTGGACTTATCTTAGCTGAAGGTCAGGTATAGACTCTTAACAGAAGTGTTTGATTTGAGGGTCAGGATCCTAGGGGAGACTTGTAAGCCATAGGACAGGTCAAGGGGGAGTCTTTCCAGATGTGTAAAGCAGAGCACTGCTCCTGGTCTCTGCTAACATACTGTCTAGTGAGTGTCATGGAGTTCTAAGCCTGTGTCTCATTTTCTTGAGTGAGTGATGTCACTGGGTTCTGGTTATCATGTGCAGCTTTGACTAAGCTATTTTTACATGTCTAAAAGGTATTGTTTTATTATGCTTATTACATTCCATCTCTTGATCTTTGAGGCATACAGAGTGCTGATGAGGACCACATCTAAGGAATATTAACAATTTCACAGTATTTGAAAATTTGACCACAGCAGGAAAAGGAGAAAGCATGCAATAAATATTCCAATCACTAATTGACAAATATAGGAAAATAAATCTCAGACACTAAAACAATTAATAAGCAAAATGGTCCAAACAATGTAGATCACAGGATATTGTCTTGATCCCTATGGCATATATGTATTTTCCCAAGTTTTTTTTTTTTTTCCAGGTTTGCTATGCACCAAGTTGAAAACATATTCAGAAATAAAAGTTAATGCAATTACTTTTAATATGATAGCTATGTTTCAGTATAATCTACGTTCTATAAAATACTGTGCAGGCAGTCTGGCTGTCTGCATGGGTTGTCCTTGGATAGTGGGACTTCAGTATCATAAGATGTGAAAGGTTGTGGCAGCAGGTCAGTCAAGATTAGTGGAGATCTGTAATGTGTCTCCAGTCTGCAATTTCCAGACAGTCATTAATAGGTGAAAGCGAATATGACCATCATACCAAAGTAGAGTAAGTTAAGAAATTTGGTCACATCCATTACAGTCACTTTGGCCTATTCAGTTGTAGGTATAGTCCAAAAAGTGAATTTGGGCTTTTGAATCCATATGGTGGGTTGTACGGTATTCTAAGAGAGAATATACTTTAATAGTTTTCTCTTGTCACTGTCTGGGTCAAATGTACAATTCTGCCAAATTGTGGATCCATCTGGGTTTATTGCAGTTGATGTTGATGTCTCCTCAGTCAGGTAACCTGCCTCCTCATTCTGGTCCCAATCTGGATAATCATAGACATTTTCATCTGTAATCCTAGTAGTTTTATTGTACTGATAGCCAGACACAAGGTTCATGTGCCATATGTATGGGGTGAAGAATGCTGAGAGGAATTTTGTGTTTGCTGCTATTTCACAGTCACACGTGGAGTTTTCCATATATGGCATCTCAATTTTTAATCACTGTACTGGCTGGTTTTGTGTGTCAACTTGACACAGCTGGAGTTATCACAGAGAAAGGAGCATCAGTTGAGAAAATACCTCCATGAGATCCAGCTGTAAGGCATTTTCTCAATTAGTGACCAAGAGTGGAGGTCCCCTTGTGGATGGTGCTATCTCTGGGCTGGTAGTCTTGGTTCTATAAGAGAGCAGGCTGAGCAAGCCAGGGGAAGCAAGCCAGTAAGGAACATCCCTCCATGGCCTCTGCATCAGCTCCTGCTTCCTGACCTGCTTGAGTTCCAGTCCTGACTTCCTTTGGTGATGAACAGCAGTATGGAAGTGTAAGCCGAATATATCCTTTCCTCCCCAACTTGCTTCTTGGTCATGATGTTTGTGCAGGAATAGAAACCCTGACTATGACACTTGCCCCTTGTTCTTTGTTGTAAGGTATAAGGATGATTTAGAGATATTTCTCTCCAGTGGAAGTTTAGATGGCTGATGCTGTGGTGATATTTCTCTAATTCTATGCTATGACATTTCAGTCGGTTTCTTTCCTTAAAATGGTTATTTCAGCTTCCTCTTGATCATTGGTGACTATGGCTCTCAAAATTGGTGCAAAATGAAGATTAGCTTTTCTCTAGTCATCACAATAGCTGTACCAACCTCTCTTTCCAATAGCTTCACAGTGAGCATTTTGACCATAGTATGGTAAGTCACCAATATCATATTTTACATTTTTATTTGCAATCCCAGTAGTTTTATTGTACTAGTAGCCAAATACAGGGCTCATCTGCCATTACAAGCACCCTAGCAGGGGAGGAGGGAGGAAGATGATAAACAACAAACCACATTTTTAAAGCTAGATTAGTACTCCATGTCTATAATCCCAGTACTCTCGAGGGTGAAGCAGAACAACCAGCATATCCGAGTCTGGTCTGTACGATATATAAGACTTGGATTTAAAAGCAATTCATCTGAAAAAAAGTTTGAGGGAGATGAAATAAAGAATATGAACAGTATGAAACACAGCAGTAAAAAGTAAATACTGCTAGCAGCTATGAATGAGACTAGATAGATGCATTAGAAGTGAGAACAGAGCAGGACTGGAGGCTTAGTACTTGGAAGACTGAATTCAGCAAGAGGTTCACCAGGAGTGCAAGGACAGTCTGGGCAGGAACCTGTCTCACTGGGATGAGGGTAAGACATTTAATTGGAGAGTTACATTAAAAAATAACAACTTTTGAGACAAAGTCTGGCTCTGGCTGGCCTGGAGTTTGTGGCAGTCATTCTTTGAGTGCTGGGATTATAGGCCTCTGCCATTACACTTAGCTCAAAATTTGTATCTTCATAAGTAAAACTCTAAGCTGAACAGGAAGGCATCTAGTATTGGTGAAGTGAAAGTTGTCCTGAAGAACTTACCAGAATACATAGAGGAAAAGTAATATATTTTAACAGAGTAGTTGAGTAACCAAGAGGGCAGCTCTAAGCTCCTAACCCAGTTCTGATTTGTGTTCCAGAGCACAGAGAGGGTTGATAGGAGACAAGAATTATTTAGAACAGTGGTTCTCAACCTTCCTAATGATACAACTGTTTAATAATAATGGTCTTAGGCAATCCAAAAGGGGTCTCAACCCACATATTGAGAAGCACTGGTTTAGAGAGATGAAAACTTTCCAGAAGTGGGGTAAGACAGGCTTTTATAATAAAATAGTGTTTGGATTAGCAGGGTGAGTTGGAACACATATAGATACATCGCAGCAGAACAGCCCCGCGCAGGGTTAAGATAAAACCTGAAGGGAGAAGACAAGCAGCCTGTGCAAGAACAAGCTTGAAGGCACTTCCTCTTCTTAATCTGCCAGCCTCGACCTTAAACGCTGCAGCGGGCAGAGGGTGCCGCTTCTCACAAAGGACTGTGCGTGTGCTTACACCACACAGCTTTAGAGGGGAAGGGCCATGGTTTTCAGAGTCTGCTCTGTGTAACCCTCCTCGGGTGGATTGTACACATCAGCCAAGTAGACACTCAAACTGCTCAGGAGTTGGTTTTAAGCTCGGATGTGATTTAAAGATCTCTAGCTGGGGTTCCTGTTGTAGCCTTTCAGGTCTTGGTCAAGGCTATGTGTTATTTCTTGACTTCTTACTGTGCTGTCCTAATGAAGGCGTTAGATGGCCTGGTTATCCTCCCGAACAACAGACTAGCCCAGTGCGTGCTAGTCTTGCTTGCTTATTTGTTAACTTTAAAAGAAGTTTTCTTTAAAGAAGAAAAGAAAGAAAGAAGGAAGGAAGGAAGGAAGGAAGGAAGGAAGGAAAGAAAGGAAGAAAGAAAGAAGCAAGCCTGTTTTTTTGTATTGATGCTAGATCAAGTTAGTGCCATAAATATATGTTCCTATGTATTACTTGTTTTAGGCATTACTTTTTCCTTAAAAGTACCCATTTGTTTCCTATGCTTGTTACCCTACTAACTTTAAAACATTTCATTTTTGTCACATCTCTCTCTTTTTTCTTAAATTGAGCAAGACCTGGAACTTTGTCAGAAGTCAGCTTTGGGGAAAGTGTTGGAAACAGAACACATGTTAGGAAAATCATTAATGAAGTGGCAGAATGTGTTAGAGGTGAAGGTGCCATGGGTAGATTTAGTATGTAATACAGTTGTCAAGTTGATGCTTTTTTTTTCCACATTGAACCTAAGGCCTCTTGCAAGTTAGGCAGGTGCTTTCATACTCAGCTTTACTCTTATCCCAGTTTATGTCTTTTTAATAAATCAGGGATTGAGGCTGGTGAGATGTCTCACTTGCTGCCAAGCTTGACAAACCACAAGGTGAAAGAATCTAACCAACTCCTAAGGTTCCCCCCACCCACCCCCGCTGTGTGTGTGTGTCTGTCTATATGTAAATGTGAAACATTTTTAGAAGTCAGAGATTATACCCATTTATTCACAAATCTTTTTCTTCCTACAAAGTGATATTCTCATTTGGTAAATTTGATTTTCTATTGCTGCATCTCAGCATTTGGCTGAAAATATTTTACATTCTTAAATTTGGACCTTTGACCTATGGCCACTTAGGGATTTTGGAGTTAGTTTTTCCTTACCTGTGAAGCAGTTACTTACCCATTGCTCATCAGTGCAGAAGCCTTCTCCAGTCAGTGCTTGTCTTTGCTTTATATTTGCTTTTTACTCAAGCTCAACCTAATAACTAAGAATATGTGAAGTCAAGAACTGTTTTTAGATTAGACTGAATAAAATGCAGCAGCAGTGAGTCATGGCAAGATTTTAATGTCAGCTATGGCAGTTGGTGAAGAGCCCAGGTTCAGAGGCTGCCTGGGTTTAAATCCCAAACTTGTAGCATCCTTATGTATGACACTGAACTTGTCTTCCTCATCCATAAGACAATAGTGTATGTTCCAGAAGTGATTGTGA
The DNA here is from genome assembly GCF_000001635.26 of Mus musculus. Classification (NCBI taxonomy): domain Eukaryota; kingdom Metazoa; phylum Chordata; class Mammalia; order Rodentia; family Muridae; genus Mus; species Mus musculus. Next base: position 5,367,823 of record NC_000077.6, on the reverse strand, counting down.
GGGCCAGATGAGTCAGTGTCTGTATCATAGTGGAGTGATGCCTATGACCTGGCAAGTGTGCAACAGATGTCACCAGACATTACTATCTCTGGTGTCTTGGTAGTTGTGTCAGGCACTGCTCTAGACAAGGTATAGGTGTTTTTTTCTAATCTTAACAACAGCTTTAGAATTCCAGCATTGATCTTTTCATGTGGACAATGAAACAGATAGGAAGGATTCTGGCTGTGGGAGGGGCTGATCCAGGAGTTTCTAAATTTGTTCACTGTCCTGGGTCCTGTCCTGCTATTCCATTGTGACAGATCCTGGGAAGCAGTCTTGATCCAATCAGGGTGAGTGTAGGGTAATCTTGTTAAGACAAAGGGGCAAGGCCTTTTTGATGGGCTGATACCTGTACACAAAAAAAGCTACACCATGACACATATTTTTTTTTTTTTTTTGGGTTTTTGGTTTTTTGAGACAGGGTTTCTCTGTGTAGCCCTGGCTTTCCTGGAACTCACTGTATAGACCAGGCTAGCCTCGAACTCAGAAATCCGCCTGCCTCTGCCTCTCAAGTGCTGGGATTAAAGGCATGTGCCACCATGCCCGGCTCAACATGTCACTTTTTAATTCATACAGATTATTACTTACATAGATAGCTGAAGAATGCAAAGCCACTGGTGTCATGTCTCTTTGTCCTTCATACTAATAAAGTGTGGCATAGAAATAGAAGGGTCAGGTGCTATCTTGGATAGTGCAAGGTGCTCCATTGCTGAAGAATCTATTCAAGATTGCTGCCAAGAAGGTTTCCCCTTCTGCAGCTTTGTTTGGAGTGGCCTGAAGCAGACAGTCTCATACTCATAAGAACCTACAGGAAAAAAGGGATAAGTGGGAGATGACCTTGAAGTGCACCTCATGGTCACTTCAGTGACTTCTCAGCTCCATAGGTATGTGTCAAGAAGCTGTGATTGAGAGCTCCCTGGTCCATAGGTCCACTATCAATCTCTGCATCTTTTGTCTGAGGCACTTGGATCTCTTCCTAACTTTTCCCCTATTAAATATCAAAATGTGTGAGGATTCTAGGAATAAATGTCAAGTTTACACAGTTGGATAGAGGACAGCATCAATGATTGTTTTTTGTTTTTTTAAAACACATTCACACAATTTGGCCTTGCCTTCGTTTTAGAAACACAATAAATATAGACTTCTCATAAGTGTAGAGCCAGCTCTTTATCTTGATACCTTGAAATTTGACACTGTCATTGTTGGAATACCTAAGATTTGACTGGTTGACTGAGGGAGTTTCTCTGGCAACCTGGAAACCAGCCCTTTAATACCTGCAAAGGGGGAAACAAAGCAAAGGGTCTCACAAGAAAAACTTTTGAGAGCCACTATTTCTTGAAACAACTTTTTGTTTGTTTTTTTGACACAAGGTTTCTCTGCCTGACTGGCTGGAGCTCTCTGTAGCCTGGACTGCTCGGAGATCCACCTTCTGCTGCCTCCCAAGTGCTGGGGATTACAGGCATGAGCGAGCCACCATGCCCGCTTTCTTTAAAAATTAATTTCTTAAATTATTATTGTGTATAATACATAATATATGGCATGCATGTTGAAGTCTGAGGACAGTGTTATGGTTATCTCCTTCCACCTTTACGTGTGTTCTGGGGATCAACCTCAGGTCATCAGGCTCATACAGCAAGTGCTGTGCTTTACCCCTTGAGATAGCTCACTGGCCCACGACTTTGAATCATCCATTACTGGCATTAAAGGCTAAACACTATGTTAGACTCTCAGGGTATCCCATTGCTAACAAATGAAGGGTTAGTGACTCTCAAGGTATCCCATTGCTAACAAATGAAGGGTTAGGGACTTAAAATCAAGCAGGGTAGACCCAGCCTTGATAATTAACTCATAAGCTTACTCTTTATGGGGTAAGAACTAATCCTATGTGAAGCTTTAGTTTGGATCAAGAGCGCTTGTGACTTTCCTAAGAGAGTTGTGAACAGGCATCTGTTAATATCAGATAGGACACCAACCTCAAGCAAAGAAACAGTTACACCTAATTTGTTAGAACAATGAGTTTGATTGCGGCTGCTTTAATTGGGGCATAAGCAACTTTGGAACTGCTGCATCACTGAAGAGATTCTGTCCCAGCAATTGTAAACTTCAGGGAGGGGAGAAACCTCCTGTGTTTTATGTGCTCGCCCCTAGACAGTAGGTAGGGTTTTATTGCTGTGAAGAGACACCATGACCAAAGTAACTCTTATAAAGAAAAACATTAAATTGGAGTTGGCTTACAGTTTCAGAGATTCAACACATTATCATCAAGGTGGGAAGCACCATTGTCTAGGCATACATGGTGCTGGAAAAGGAGCTGGGAGTTCTACATCTTGATCTTTAGGCAGCAGCAGAAGACTGCCACACTAGGCATAACTTGAGCATATAAGACCTCAGAGCCCACCTCCACAAGACCACAGTGTTGCGCGCGCTCAACAGGCCAGGAAGAACGACGCTGCTACAGGATCCTTCTGCACACGTTTATTCAGTCCTGTTTCTTCTTTCTCTATATCTCCCTTGTTCATATCTCCCCTGTTTATATCTCCCCTGTTTTTATATCTCCCCTTGTTTATATCTCCCTTGTTTATATCTCCCTCGTTTTTATATCTCCCTTGTTTATATCTCTCCCTTGTTTATATCTCCCCTGTTTGTATCTCTCCCTCGTTTATATCTCCCCCGAACCCTGGGCCTCTCACTCCTTTTATACTCTCTCTCATCCACGCACCGCAGGCCACGCCCCCTCGCCAGTCACGAGGCTTCAGCTAATCAGGGCAGCAGGGGCAAATCTCCACCAAATTGGATTCACCTGTATCCTGGTACACATGCGCAGCACTCAAGATGTTTGTGTCTTATATGAGGAAGTCAGGTGCAAGTCATATGACTTAGCTGCAGTCCCTGGCGCCTTTAGGACTGCCGCCACACCCGCTCCCCACAATTCCCCCTTTTTTCTTTTTTGGCAGAGAGAATGTCTGTAGATAGCCCCTCGCAGCCATGCCCCTTACCCGTCCTTGGGTGACAAACAGCATTGGTTTGATCCCTGTCTTAGGTTGGTGACATGCCCAGGGAGTCTTATCACTGACTACCTCTCTATCATGCCAAGCCACACCTGGGGAGATTGTGTTTTGCTTGCGGCAGGTGCATCAAAAGGCCAGGATGTTGATTAATCTATGGCCAGATCTTAATTGCTGCAAGCAAGCCTCATGGGTGAAGGTAGAGGTCTGATCCCCAGTGTGCAAGCATAGGGGCCCTACACAAAACCATCCCTTAGGCTCATCACCCAGAGAGGTCTTGGCCAGCTCCCGTGTCGTTTTTTCCTGAGGGAAGGGAACTAGGACACTGAACCTTCATGCAATCAGACGTGCCTTCCACAGGATGCCAACAGCAAGCTATCCTCTGTGCAGTGCTTAGCCTCGCACCCCACGGCATAACGCAGCATAATTTCTTTTAGAGTGGCAAACCGAATCTGAGGAGATTGTCCCGCCTCCACTGCAGCAAAAGCCTACGCTACCATGGCGAAAGTGCGGGCCGCACACTCTGCACCTAACACATGTGCCAAACACAAAAAACACACACACTATAACAAGCATACATCCCAGGGCTCTCATCCCCGCTCATCTTCCCTGAAGCAAGGGATAGATAGCCAGAGGGGCTATCTCTTTAAGGGAAATTCAGGGATCAAAAAGCGTGGAAAAATTTGAATGTCATGTCGAGCTGGTATCGGCTTCTGGAATACCGAAAGGATCTCTCATCTCGGCTCCATCCTTTGTGCTTGTGGGATCATCCACCACATCCACAGGGGCAACTGGATCAGGATCCTCATTCTTGCAGCGTCTCACCAACCTCTCCAGCACCCAAAGAGGTTCCGTCTGGTCCTGTGGAAACACACAAACAGACCCTCTCGCCCACGTCAACACCTGATCTACTCGATCCTCTCCAAATCTCCGGACAGAAGGTCCACCTACAGGTGGCTGCTGAGGAGGCATAGGGAGGCGGCACAAAAGCTAATTCGCCTTCCTCCTCCACCTCGGCTCTTTTGTTTCCTCCTTCCTGACCACCTGATAACACTGTGTCTCCTTTCTTTTTCCTTTTTCTTTTTAAGCCCTTCTTTTCCAACATACTTTCTTGTTGCTCTGTAAGGATTTTCTGACCTGTCTTGACTGCCTCTACACACAGTTTCAAACAGTAACAGAGTCCATATATCAGAACAAACAAGACCAAAACTATCAGACCTACCCACAAAGGGTCAATGGGAGAAAAAAGCATAACTACACAGCGAGGATCTATTGATCACTACACTGAGGTTATCATAGTTCCTTAACTTGTCCCCAAACAGGGAACCTTAACTTGTCCCAAAGCCAGGAACCTTAACTTATCCCAAAACCAGGAACCTTTTGTTACCTTGTGCCTGCTTCCTGGCAACTTTATGCTTGCCTCTATTTTATCCGAGGTCCTTCCCAAACTCCTGGGGTCGCAAGTTTCACTCACCGTGAACTTACCCTGCCGGCAACCACTGACTGCTGAAAGTTCTGAACTCGGTGGGGGAGTCGGTTCCCCGTACGGGCCACCAATTGTCACGCCCACTCTCGACCAGCAAGAACGACACGACCACCAGTCCTTCTAACAGCAGTTTATTCAGTCTTCATCTCTCTTCTTTCTCTTCATCAGTACCGTTCCCCAGCTGAAGAGTTCTGAATCCACGCCGGATCCTTCTCAACAGTCTGTTTTACAGGAACACTTCATTAACCCCTTCTTCCCCGTTATGCAGTTCTGAATCCTCCCTGTAGCAGGGGGTCTTCGCTCATGCCTGAAGATGTTTCTTTTCCCGGGTTTCAGCACCAACTGTTATTAGACGCGTTCTCACGACCGGCCAGGAAGAACACCACAGACCAGAATCTTCTGCGGCAAAACTTTATTGCTTACATCTTCAGGAGCAGGAGTGTAAGAAGCAAGAGAGAGAGAAAACGAAACCCCGTCCCTATAAAAGAGAATTCTCCTTCGCCTAGGACGTGTCACTCCCTGATTGGCTGCAGCCCATCGGCCGAGTTGACGTCACGGGGAAGGCAGAGCACATGGAGTGAAGAACCACCCTCGGCACATGCGCAGATTATTTGTTTACCACTTAGAACACAGCTGTCAGCGCCATCTTGTAACGGCGAATGTGGGCGCGGCTCCCAACATCTCCCCCTTTTCTTTTAATAAGAGCAAATAGGCCACCCATATTAATGAGAGTGGAGATAGAGGTCAAATCCCCAGTGTGTAGGTAAAGGAGCCATGTACAGGATTAGCTCTTAGGCTCACAGGCTTTTACCCAGAGCAACCCTGACCTGCTCCCGTGTCGTTTTGCCTGGGGAGAAGGACACTTGGACACTCAACCTTCTTGAAAGATGACATGTCTCCCTAGAATAGGCTCATATATGCCGCAGAGCCTTTCCATTGCAGTGCTTAGCCGTGCAACTCTCTCGGGCTGCTGAAGCACACTCACTCTATCCCGTGCAATGAGTCTAGCCTCATGGGATATAAGAGCTGAGTGGCCAGCGACCTATTGCCTAAGCATAGATAACCATATATCAGGGGGAGCACCATGTTCTAGAGCTGCAAGCGCCTGGGCAATAACCACCTTGTCTCTCCTAGTTTGGGCCTTAAGCTTACAGACCAACCAAAGAAGCAACACTAATCCACAGCAAAGTGTATCTCCACATAATCCCACCCCCATCCATTCTTTAAAGAAGGAAAATGCTGAGGAGATCCAATTGGGTAATCCTTTGATCAGGGACAGGTCCAAGCGCTTGGAGTTGACCTGAATGATGGCAAGTCTCAATTCCCGAAGGGTCTGTTCAAATTCAGCCGTCCAATTCTGTAACATATACTCGTAAAGCTGTACTCACTGGTACTCTCGTTCCCCAGCTGAAAAGTTCTGAATTCATACAGTTGAATCCTTCTTAACAGTCTGCTTTACGGGAACCTTTATTACCGCGACCCGCAGTTCTGGTTCTGGAATGAGGGATCTTCCTTGCGCCAGTCCCGAGTTTTTTTTCTCGTCCCGGGTTTCGGCACCAACTGTTGCGCGCGCTCAACAGGCCAGGAAGAACGACGCTGCTACAGGATCCTTCTGCACACGTTTATTCAGTCCTGTTTCTTCTTTCTCTATATCTCCCTTGTTCATATCTCCCCTGTTTATATCTCCCCTGTTTTTATATCTCCCCTTGTTTATATCTCCCTTGTTTATATCTCCCTCGTTTTTATATCTCCCTTGTTTATATCTCTCCCTTGTTTATATCTCCCCTGTTTGTATCTCTCCCTCGTTTATATCTCCCCCGAACCCTGGGCCTCTCACTCCTTTTATACTCTCTCTCATCCACGCACCGCAGGCCACGCCCCCTCGCCAGTCACGAGGCTTCAGCTAATCAGGGCAGCAGGGGCAAATCTCCACCAAATTGGATTCACCTGTATCCTGGTACACATGCGCAGCACTCAAGATGTTTGTGTCTTATATGAGGAAGTCAGGTGCAAGTCATATGACTTAGCTGCAGTCCCTGGCGCCTTTAGGACTGCCGCCACACCCGCTCCCCACACCACAGTATTCCAACAAAGCCATACCTAATAATGCCACTTATGGCTCTATAGGTGCCATTCCTATTTAAACCACCACACCCACCTTCCAGCAGGAAATGTTAATAGGCCTAATCTTGTGAGGATTTTATACTGATAATCACAACTGATCAGATTTCAAGACAGCACCAATGCTATGCCATGCCGTCCCTGTAGAACAGAGTTCTGTAATAGCATTAGTATGCATATGCACTTTCACCCCTTGGCACTTGATGATAATTAGAATCTTGCTCTTTTTTCCCCCCCACTTGTCCTTTATTCACATAGTTCTTTAATAATAACTTTGTTGATACAGTTCATGTACCATGTAATTCTCCTTTATAACATGTACAGTTCCATGGGTATTAATGTATTATATAGAGAGCTATATATTCTTCATCATAATCTGTTTTGCAACATTTTAATCACCTGAAAAAGAAACCCCAAATCAGGCATAGTGGTGTACATCTTTAATCCCAGGACTTGAAAGTCAGAGGGTAGGGAAGGAGGGGAGCTCTGGGCTCAAGGCCTTCCTGATCTACATAGTGTGTTCCAGGACAGACCTGTCTCAAAAGATACAAATAAAAATAAAAGAAATTCCATGGCACACACTGTAGCACATAACTTTTTTTTTTTTTAAAAACCACCCCTGTTCTTCAGTCTTAAACAAACACCAGTTTTATGCTTGTAGAGTTCCTTATACTGGACTGTGAAGGCATGAATTCTTCTGCCTAGCTTCTTTTACTTAGCATGATATTAAGGTTTATCAGGATTGGAGCATGTCCCTAGTGCCCTGTTCCCTTCTAAGACTGAACAGTAAATAATTCCATAATGTATATATACCACATTTTGTTCATCAGTTGGTAAACCTTTGTGTTATATATAACCTCTAGACTGTTATGAGTAGCCTTTAAAACATTCACATACAAGATTTTTTATGTAGCTAGGTGTGGTAGCACACACCTGGCCAGGTTGGTCTATATAGTAAGTTGCAGAACAACAAGGGCTATGTAGAGAGATGCTTTCTGCCGCCCTACCTTCCCCACTGCAAAAATTAAAATAAAATTGCATGTGTATCTCTTTTGAGTGTATACCTAGAAATTTCTGGGTGACATAATTCTAATTGAATTTGGCAAAACAGTAAAATCCTTCTTGGTTTAAATTTTTTATTTTAATTTTACGTGTATAAATGTTTGGCTCCGTGTATGTTTGTACACCATATTTGTGCATGGTGGCCCCCCCTACCCCCAACCCCAGAGGTCAGCAGAGGGCTGGAACTAGAGTTAGAGATGGTTATGAATCACTAAGGGTAATGGAAATGGAACCCAGGTCCTCGGAAAGAGCAGCACGTGCTGTTATCCAGTGTGCTATCTCCCCAGTCCCAACTCTTCACTTTTACCAGCCATGTGTTAAGGTTTCTAATTTTGCTATAGTCTAACCAGTGCTTGGTGTTTTTAGTTTAGTTTTTGCTTTTTTTTAAAGGAATTTTTTTTTTAAGTACATGAGTGTTTAGTCTATGTATCATACTCATTCCTGGTGCCTGAAGAGGCTGTTGGATCCTCCAGAACTGGAGTTGCAGACAGTTTTGAGCCTTTATGTGGGTCCTGGGAATCAAAGCTGGGTCATCTGCAAGAGCAGTCAGTGCTTCTAACCACTGGACTATCGCCCCAGCTCCACAATGCTTGTTACCATTTTTTTTTAACATTTATTTGCTTATTTGTTTATTTGTTTGTTTGTTTAGTATTTCAAGACAGGGTTTCTCTCTGTAGCCCTGGCTGTCCTAGAACTTACTCTCTAGACCAGGCTGGCCTCAAACCCACAGAGATCTTTTTTCCTTTACCTCCCAGATGCTTAGAAGTAAAGGTGTGCACTTTTTTTTTTTTTTAAATGATACCCATCCTAGCTGGTGTGAAATGGTATTTGATTGTGGTTTTGACTTCTCTTCCCTTAGGATAGCAATGAGCATCTTTTCAGTGCTTATTGGCAATTGCATATCTTTTGTGGGTATCTTTGTCTTTTTTATTATTGAGTTATAAAAACTCCTTTAGTATTTTAGGTATGAGTATCTTGCCAGATGTACAGTATACAGCACAGAGCTTGGAAGCAGAGTACTTTTAGTATACACAAGGTTTAGTTTGGTGCCCCACATTGCAGGGTGAGGGGAACAAAGATTTGCATGTACTGTTATATACTGTGGTTGTTTTCACTTTCTTGATCCTATCTTTTATACCTTGGAAGTTTCTAATTTTGGCCAGGTATGCTGTCACATGCCTTTAATTCCAGCACTTGGGAGGCAAAAACATGGAGCTCTGTGAGTTCAGATCTAGTCTAGTGAGCTCCAGAGGACCAGGCCAGGTGGCCCAGACTTAGCCTTATATCTAGGGCCATAGGAAGCAGCAGAGCTGGGACCTATCTCATGCCACATGGCCCATGCCTAGCTCACATCTGCACTCAGCACAGTGAGGGTTTCTGGTTATATTCCTGACCAAACACTTAAAGTTCTTGCTGTCAGTGCCATTCAGCCTGAATACCCTTCCCTAACTTAGCTGCTCAACAGGTGCTGCATTCTTCTTCTTCTTTTAGTTTCTCTTTTTCTAATTAAAGAGACTTCATGGAAATAGGAAGGAAGGAAGGAAAGAAGAAGGAAAGAAAAGAAAAGCAAAGAAAAGAAAAGAAAAGAAAAGAAAAGAAAAGAAAAAAGAAGACTTAGAATTTTAATTTAGGAGCAATGGACCTGCCTGCCATCCAATGGCCTCCTTTCTGTGTATCCAGAAAACCACTCAGGTTGACAAAAATCCTGGCCATATCATGACCCATTAAGTTCTTATAAAGAAATCTCCAAATAGCAAATCTCTAGTCTTCTTTATTTCATACAAAAACTTTTTTTAAAATACAAGGTCTCATCTATGGCTGGCTGGGAACTCATTGTGTAGCTCAGGGTGACTTCTTCAGGTTTGTAGCAGTCCCCTTGCCTTTACCTCCTAGGTGCTGGATTCACAGGTGTGAGCTGCATGCCTGCTCTTTAAAAGGGAGCTTGACTTGCATTTCATTGTAATTATTGGCATGTGTTAAAATACCCAATTTTCCATTATAGGAACAAGCAAACAAAAATACAATATGCTTCTGAAGAAACCACGTGTTCCTGTCCTCTTGTATCCTCTGACTTTGACCGTGGTCTCCTGTCTGGACTTGCCTTTCAGACTTGTCTTTGAAAACATCCTTGTTATTGACAGTTTTATCTAAGAGGATATCCACAGAACCTCTTATGGGCATAGAGTGATTGTTATAAGCATTTATGAAAGACTTGACTTTTTTGTTGCTCTATAGTAGTGTTACTTTGCATGAATAGCAGTCAATTTCAGGTCTCAAGAATGGCTGAAGAAGTGGTGTGAGGTGTCATCAGTATTCTTCACAGTGACAACTTGTATCCAGAGTAGTGTCCAGCCAAAACCACATTACTTTCCTGAGTCTTAGGAACTTGTCTGTTTTGACAGCAACCAGAAGCAAAAAGAAGTGAAAGCTTTTTTTTTTTTTTTGGTTGGTTTTGAGTAATGTTGTCTCTTTTGTTTGTTAGATTAAGGAAATGAAATAATTACTAGGGCCCTAGATGTGAGCAAGGTCTGGGCCATGTGCCCGTGGTGCTTCTATAGTTGGATAATCCTTTTGAACCAGTTCAAAGTGTTGGAATAACTGGAGCTGAGCACTGTCATCACTGATTAAATTCATATTATTGTTGGTTTCCCCTGTGAGCTGTTAGTACTCTGGTGTTTTTCTTGCTGAGAGCCTGCAGGCAGGCTACACATGCAGAGGTAACCAGTGTGTGCATCCAGTGCTATGTGTCTGGCTCTCCAGCTTACAGGAGTACTTTCTTTGGTCACTCAGCCCCTGCAGGGAAGCCCATCAAAGGCCATATATAGTATTTGTTGTAAGACAGGAGTATGTCTTTTAAAAACACATTACTACCAGGTAGTGCTGTGTTTGCTTTTAAGCTGTATTGTGTTTTGGGTTTTAGTTGCCTCTTATTGCAGCAGATAGGTACATTATAGAATCATTTTCAAACAGCTGATCAAACATCATGATTACAGGGAAGGTTCAATACTTAAATGCATTTTCTCACTTAGTGTCTATCCACTTAGCATAATTTTTATAAATGAATACTAGGATCTCTGTCTTTTAAAGCTATTATCCAGGCTGGAGAGATCGTTCAGCGGTTAAGAGCACTGACTGCTCTTCCGAAGTTCAATTCCCAGCAACCACATGGTGGCACATAACCATCTGTAATGAGATCTGACGCCCTCTTCTGGTGCATCTGAAGACATCTACAGTGTATTTATAATAATAAATAAAAATCTTTGGGCCGGAGGGAGCGGGGCCGACTGGAATGAACAGAAGTACTAAAACCAATCATCCTTATTTTCTAACCCATTAACTTTTGTATTTTCATTTTCAGTTTTTGACCAGAAATAGATGACTTATTTTCGGTGTCCTATGTATCACTAGGAGAGCAGTCTTCCCACTGAGTCACACCCCTCAGTTTGACTGTGGTTTAGAAGTAGCACAGGCTGTGCCCATTAACTTTATTATTTTTTTTAATGTGAGTTTTTCCTGGGGTGTTATTTTTATTATCCTCTTTTGGTACAGAGGAACCATAGATTATAGAAGCATTCTTGGTTTTTCTTTAAAAAGCAAAGTTGATTGGCAGAGACTCCAGCTGAGCATTCAGAAAACCTGTGCCTGAAGTGGAGGAGTGCTGGTTTACCTCTCAGACTGTTCCCAGTTGGAAGCCTCCACACACAGCCAGAGCTGCGGAGCTCCTTTGCTGTGTCAGTTCCTTATCCTTATTATCACAATCACTATGACAACAGGAAGAAAAGAAACTGTTCTTCTATGTTCTGGATTCCAGGAAAAATAGTTTAGGCCATTGGTTCAAAGAGCTAGAGAGGCATTCATTCAGGACAACTTTCTAACATTCTAAATGGCTCAGAGGGTAAATTATTCGGTGAACAAACATGAAGACTTGAGTTTGGATCCCCCAGAAGGTGGGGAGAATACTACAAGACTGTGATTCCAATACTTGTAAGTTAAAGTAGGCTGTGGAATCAGGAGATGCCCCAGGAGCTTAAGGCCAGCTAGCCTGGCATGTGCAGTGATAAAACAGCAAAAGACAAGATAGAAAACAAGGACTGACACCTGAGGTCACTTCCGACCTCTACATACATGCCTGTGCATGTACAAATACAGAGCTTTCTAATTTTTTAAAAAAGGAATTATGTATTTTTTATACATTAAAAAAAGGGTGAAAAAAACCTTATGATTCAAGAGAAAAGTGGATGGGGTTGTCACCCTATCCCTTCACATAATTTATAAGCCTTGATTTTAGCTACCACACTTTTAAGAAAAGGTCTGGACCATCTTGCATCCTGGACCACAAAGGGGAAAGGACAACAGGAGGGAAATTTCCCTTTAAATCCTCAGGAACTTTTGGATAAGGTCTTATTACCGCGTGAGTTAGCTTGTCCTACTAGTATAGCAAGTAGTTCCTATGTTACAGTGACTCACTTGCATGAAGATGATCCTTTTGAAGTTATTGTAAATCTTCAGTGAGATATAGAAGTGTTATAACCTTGGGCAAAAGCAGTTAGTCCATGTCTCTCTCCTTGAGACATGGGGAGACTGTGCCAGTGTGTTTCAACAATTTGTGTTGAAAGCTTCTGAAAGCTACTCTTGGTTTCAGAGCTTGGCAGGTGGACCATCTCAAGGGAACAGTTCTCTCCAGACACTTATGCCTGGTAACACATTGTCTTTTGACTTAGAGGTTCCTGTAGATTCTTTGTCCATTAAGAAAACAGTGAACCTGTGATGTAATCAGTCTCAGTGGGCCCTGAGAAATCTGAAGAAGGCCCATTTTCATATTTTATCTCAAAACAGTTGTTCCATACCTATACCGTGCCTTGGTCTGGTGCGCATGCTCCTTGTTAGCCATGCTGCTTTAGCAGCCCCTTATTTGGAAATGCAGATGGATGTTCATTACCTTTTCTAGATATCATGGGGTCTGTCTGTTGAGGAGAAAATTAGAACTTCTCAGGTTGTTCATCCTGGTTGTAGCTGTATATTTGTTGTAGCTGTAATACCCAAATCCATGTCAGACTTTAGTATCACCGAGAGTTAGCTTTAGTCATGTGGGTGGTAAAACTGCTGGTTCTTTCTTCACTGTGTCTGCCTGAGTCATCCCACATGCTCATTTCCTAACTGTCTACAGCCATGTCCTGGATGGCTCCCAAAATAGCTGTCCCAAACAGTCTCCCTTCAAGTGAACACTGACTGTCCCATGCAGGGAGCCCATGGGTAGTCTCTCCTGGAATTCTCTATGTAGACCAGGCTGGCCTCAGACTTACAAAGGTATGCCTGACTATGCCTGACTTTGTCTTCAGTGTGCTGAAATTAAAGGCATGTGCTGCTATGTTCAGCCTCTGCAACTGTCACTAAACTACTTGGTCTTTTCTTCTCTTTTTTTAAACCTAATTTTGCATTCTTATTCTTTCATTTTCAATACCTCTGTTTCCCCTCCTCCCACTCATCCTTTTTTGTTTTTTTGAGACAGGGTTTCTCTGTATAGCCCTGGCTGTCCTGGAACTCACTCTGTAGACCAGGCTGACCTCAAACTCAGAAATCCGCCTGCCTCTGCCTCCCAAGTGCTGGGATTAAAGGTGTCATCCTTTTTTCTTTTTCCTTCAGAAAAGAGCATGCCTCTCAGGTATATCAGCCAAACAAGGCATAACAAGATACAGTAAGATTAGGCACAAACCCTCATATCAGGGTTGTGCAAGGCAACCCAGTAGCTTGTGAGTTAGAGACACCCTCACTTCCACTGTTATGAGTCCCACCAAAACACCAAGCTAACAACCATGATGCATATAGAGGACCTAGCACAGACCCATGCAGACTCTGTGCTTCCTGATGCAGTCTTTGTGAAAGCCCTGCTTGGTTGATTCTGTGAGCCATGTTCTCCTTGGGTACTTGATACCTCTAGCTCTTACAGTTTTTCCTCCTTGGCTTCTGTGGGGTTCCCTCAGCTACTCTCTAATTTGAGCTTTCTCTCCACCTAATGTTTGGCTGTGGGTCTCTGCATCTGCTCCCATCAGCTGCCAGCAGTGCCTCTCTGATGACAATTGGGTGAGGCACTGATCTATGAGAATAGCAGAATACCATTAGGAATCATTCTATTGATTTTTTTTTTCTTTTTTCTTCTATCCTAGGTCTCTGGGCTATCCAACCTCTGAGTCCTAGTCCAAGTCATTGGTTGGCCACTACCACAAGTTTATACATCCATGGCCCTAGCACATCTTGCAGGCAGGATAGATTGTAGGTGGAAGGTTTTATAACTGGGTTAGTGTCCCAGTCTCACCATCAGAAGCCTTAACTGATTAAAGAAGATGGCTGGTTAAGTCTCTATATCCTCATAGATTCCTGGGAGTTTCTACTGTACTAATAAGTTTCCACATCACCCCCATCACCTCATTCCAGTGCCCCCAATTCTAGTGTCTCCTATCTCTCTCCTTCCCCCTTCCCCTGATCCCCCCCCTGTTCCCACCCCTACCTGTCCCCAGTCCACTAGCACATCTATCTATTCTATTTCCCCTTCTTAGGGCGATCCATGTGTCACACCCCAGCACCCATTATTTAGCCTTTCTAGGCTTGTGAATTGTAGCATGATTACTTTACAGCTAATATCTGCTTAAAAGAGAGTATATGAGTCTGGGTTACCTCACTCAGAATGATTTTTTTTTCCTAGTTCATTCCATCTATTTACCTGCAGATTTAATGATGTCATTTCTATAAATAGCTGAGTAATACTCCATTGTGTAAATGTGCCAAATTTTCTTTATCCATTCTTCAGTTGAAGGACATCTAATTTGTTTCCAGTTTCTAGGTATTATGAATAACACAGCTATGAACATAGTTAAGCAAGTGGTGGAATGGAATGTTCTTTGGGTGTGTGCCCAAGAGCAGTATAGCTGGATCTTGAGGAAGATTGATGCCCCAGTTTTTTGAGGAACTGCCTGCCACATTGATGTCTATAGTATTTTTACAAGTTTACACTCCCACCAGCAATGGAGGACTATTCCCCTTGCTTTACAGCCTTGCCAGCATGAGCTATCACTTATGTTATTAGCTATTCTGATTGGCATAAAATAGAATCTCACAACAGTTTGATTTGCATTTCTCTGATTGCTAAGGATGTTGAACATTTCTTTAAATGTTTCTTAGCCATTTGAGATTCCTCTATTCTTGCGCGCACCCAACTCGCCAGCAAGAACTACGCTGCAACAGGATCCTTCTGCACATGTTTATTGGGAGAGCTTGATTGCAGAGGTGAAGAGACCCCAAGCCCAGAACTGGTGCTGCTTATACAGGCCTAGGAGAGGCGTGTCTCACACCCGGATTGGTTATGCATGGGTTATGCTTACCACTTCATTTGCATGTCTCACATCTGATTGGTTAACTTGTCTCTCATCTGATTGGTTAACTTGTCTCTCATGTGATTGGTTAATTCTCAAAACCTCATCTTGGCAAAAAAACTTTACTGCCTATGTATGCGTGGTGGCCAGCGGTAGCCAGCGCCACCCTGCAACGGCACATGTGGCTTCCCACACTCTATTGAGAATTCTCTGTTTAGATCTGTAACTTGGTTTTTGGGTTGGGGTTTGTTTGTTTGTTTGTTTGCTTGCTTGCTTATTTGTTTTCTTAACAATGTTTTGTTTTGTGTTGAGACAGGGTTTCTCTATGTAGCCCTGGGTGTCCTAGAACTCTGTAGACCAGTCTACCCTCAAACTCAGAGATCCTCCTACCTCTGCCTCCAGAGTGCTGGGATTAAAGGTGTGCACCACCACTGCCCAGCTTGTAACCCAGTTTTTTAATTGGATTAGTTGATTTGTTGATGTCTGGCTTCTTGAATTTTTTATGTATTTTGGATATTAGCCCTCTATTGGATGTGGACTTGGTGAAAATCTTTTCCCATTCTGTAGGCTGCCATTTTGTCTTATGGATGGTGTCTTTGCCTTACAGAAGCTTTTCAGTTTTATGAGGTCTCATTTTTTTTTAAGATTTATTTATTTTATGTATATGAGTGCTCTCATATATGAGAGTATGAGAGTTCTGCATGCCGGAAGAGGGCATCAGATCACATTATAGATGGTTATGAGCCATCATGTGGTTGCTGGCGATTGCACTCAGGACCTCTAGAAGATTAGACAGTGTTCTTAAATGCTGAGTCATCTCTCTAGCCCAATGAGGTCTCATTTATTAATCGTTGATCTTAATGCTTGTGCTATAGGTGTTTTCTGTTCAGAAAGTTGTCTCCTGTACCAGTGTGTTCAAGGCTATTACCCACTTTCTCTTCTGTCAGGTTCAATGTGTCGGTTTTATGTTGAGGTCTTTGATCTATTTGGACTTGAGCTTTGTGTGCAGGGTGATTAAATATGGATCTATTTGCATTTTTCTACATGCAGATACTTATACTAGTGCTATTTGTTGAAGATGCTTTCTGTTTTCATTACGTCTTTCTGGCTTCTTTGTCAAAAATCAAGTATCCATAGGTGTGTGGATTTACTTCTGGGTCTTCAATTCCATTCCATTAATCAACGTGCCTTTATATGCCAGTACCATGTGTGGGTGTTTTGTTTTTTGTTTTTTAAATATAGCTCTGTAGTAGAGCTTGAAATCAGAGATAACCGCATAAAGTTCTTTAATTGTTGAGAGTTGTTTTAGCATCCTGGTTTGTTTTGTTTTGTTGTTTTTCATATGAAGTTGAGTTGTCTTTTCAAGGTCTATAAAGAATTGTGTTTGGGATTCCATTGAAACCCTAGTTTGCTTTTGGTAGAATGACCATTTTTACTATTTTGATCCCACCAATCCATGAGCATGAGAGGTCTTTCCACCTTCTGATATCTTCAATTTTTTTTTCTTCAAAGACTTGATGTTTTTATAATGTAAGTCTTTCGCTTGTTTGATGAGAGTTAACTCCTACATATTTTATATAATTTGTGGCTATTATGAAGGGTGTTGTTTTTCTTATTTCTTTCTAAATCTGTATATCATTTTTATATAGGTGGATTGCTTTATAATAAATAAATATATTTTATATATTTATTGAGTTGATCTTATATCCAGCCACTTGAATGATCTAGCAGGGAACTTCTACATTATGAGCTGTAGAAGTTCCCTGCTAGAATTTTTAGGGTTGCTGAAGTATCATCTGTGAATAGAGATACTTTGATTTCTTCTTTCCAATTTGTATCCCTTGATCTCATTTAGTTGCCTCATTACTCTGGCTAGAACTTCAGTTACTATATTGAATAAATAGGAGGAAGTAGACAGCCTTGTCTTGTTCCTGATTTTAGTGGAATTGCCTTGAGTTGCTCCTCGTTTAATTTGATGTTAGCTATAGACTTGCTGTAAATTGCCTTAATTATATTTAGTTATATTTCTTGTACTCCTACTCCAAGACTTTTATTGTGAATGGGTGTTGGGTTTTGTCAAAGGCTTTTTCCTGCATCTAATGAGATTTTCATGTTTTTTTTTCTTTCAGTTTGTTTATTTGGAGGATTACATTGACTTACTTTGTTATATTGAAACATTCCTGAATCTCTAGGATGAAGTCCACTTGATCATGGTGGATGATCTTTTTGATGTGTGCATAGATTCAGTTTACGAATATTTTATTAAGTAGTTTTGCATCTATGTTCATGAGAGAAATCTATCTGTAATTCCCTTTCTTTAAGTTGGGTATCAGGGTGAGTGTGACCCTCAAAAAATTTGACAATGTTTCTTTTTTCTTTTTTCCATAATTGAATAGAACTGCATGACATTTTATTTAGGTTCCAAATACAAATGCATCAGTGTTTCTTTTGTTTCTCTTTTTGGACTAATTTGAGGAGTATTAGTGTTACCTCTTCTTTGAAAGTCTGATAGAATTCTTCACTAAAACTGTCTACCTTGGGCTTTTTGTGATTGGAAAACTTTCAATGACTGCTTCTCTTTCTTTATGGGGTTATAGGTCTATTTAAATTGGGTTTCTCATCTCACTTAATTTTGGGAAATGGAATCTATCAAGGAAATTATCCATTTATTTTAGGTTTTACAATTTTGTGGAGTACAGATTTTTAATGTATGACCTAATGATTCTTTGCATTCCCTCAGTGT
>NC_000077.6:4982500-5047500 GCF_000001635.26 Mus musculus | reverse complement strand
GCCCAGTCTTGTGGAGACACAATATAGCCAAGCTCGGCTGCAGTGGGTTTATGACTGCAATGGTCCTGTCATGCCCAGAAGACAGAGTTTTCTTCTGGCCTTCATCTTTATCATCCAGCGTTTTAAAAAAGATTTTTTTTTTTAAACTTGTGTGTATGTGGTCATGTGCATTTGAGTGCTGGAGCTCACGGAGTTCAGAAGCTGCCCCTGGAGCTGGGGTCACAGATAACTGTGAATCTTGTTACCAGGGGTTTAGGAACTGAACTAAGGTCCTTAGGACGAGCAGTGTCTTAGTCATGGTTTCTATTGCTGCGATGAAACACCGTGACCCAAAAGCAAGTGGGGGAGGTTTTATTCAGTGTCTTTTTTTGTTTGTTTTGGTTTTTTTGTTTTTGTTTTTTCGAGACAGGGTTTCTCTGTATAGCCCTGGCTGTCCTGGAACTCACTTTGTAGATTAGGCTGGCCTCTAACTCAGAAATCTGCCTGCCTCTGCCTCCCGAAGTACTTTATTCAGTGTCTTATACTTCCAGATCATAATTCATTATTGGGGGAAGTCAGGGCAGGAACTCCAGCAGGGCAGGAACCTGAGGCAGGAGCTGAGGCAGAGGTCATGGAGGGTGCTAAGGACTGGCTTGCTTCCCCTGCCTCGCTCAGCCTGCTTTTTTATAGAATCCAGGACCACCAGCCCAGGGATGGTCCCACCTACAACGGGCTGAGCCCTCCCCTACTGATGACTAATTGGGCACTCCCCTTACAGCTGGATCGCCTGGAGGCATTTCCTCAACCGAGGCTCCTCCCTCTCCGAGGACACTAGCCGGTAAAAGCAAGTGTTCCTAGCTCCTGAGCCCTCACCATCCTGCGCCTACATCCTTTCTGCTCCCTCTTTTGTGATGTTCCCTGAGCCTTGGAGGTGGGTAATGCAGCTGTCCCAGTTAGGGCTGCGTCCTTAACAGTCATTTATTTTCAGTACTCATAGCAGCCATGAGTCTGCATTAGTTGCTGTTCGCTATAAAAAGAAGATTCTTGGATCAAGGCTGAGAGCTCCCCTGTCTGTGGGTGCAGGCATAAGTATGGGGTGTTAGTCTGACAATGTACCCACTTAGCAAGACAAATGTAACCGGTTCACTGCCAGGGCGTATTCCCCCCCAGACACGGGCTTTTGACTGGGTCCACAGCACCATGGACACACCTGTGGAGCTGGTCTCCGATCGAACTGAAGCCAACTGGTTACCTCTGTAACAGAGAGGGTGACAGGTGGGTGACAACTCCCTAGATGACTTTTCCCTCAGTGGCCTGCATAACAATCTGGTGCTATGAAAGCTATCCAGCCGGGAGAAGGATTCCAGTCCAGTCCCAGTTCAACTTCTCTATGTCCTGCAACCAAGGTGGTGTGTGGTGTCTTCAGCAATAGGGTGGGCAGCCAAGAGCAGGGGAGTTGGGGGTAACAATTAGCTTATCCAATAGCAGGTTTCCATATGGTGGTGCCGCCTTCTCCTTCTTGTCTTCATCATTATTGTCCTCCTCTCCTTCCCCCCTCGTCTTCCTCCTCCGCCTCTTCCCCTCTTCCTCTTCTCCTCTTCTTACTTTCCCCCTCCTCCTTCCCCTTTTCACTATGTAGCTATGGCTGGTCAGGAATTTGCTATGTCACCAGGATAGCCTTGAACTTGTATCTGCCTGACTTTGCCTCCCGAGTGATGGGATTTTTTTTTTTTTAAAGATTTATTTATTATTATATATAAGTACACTGTAGCTATCTTCAGACACACCAGAAGAGGGAGTCAGGTCTTGTTACGGATGGTTGTGAGCCACCATGTGGTTGCTGGGATTTGAACTCTGGACCTTCGGAAGAGCAGTCGGGTGCTCTTACCTGCTGAGCCATCTCACCAGCCCCGAGTGATGGGATTTAAAGGCGTGCGCCACCACTGCCCAGCTGCAGGCAGATTTCTGAGTTTGAGGTCAGCCTGGTCTACAGAGTGAGTTCCAGGACAGCCAGGGCTACACAGAGAAACCCTGTTTCAAAAGAAAGAACGAAAGAAAGAAAGAAAGAAAGAAAGAAAGAAAGAAAGAAAGAAAGAAAGAAAGAAAGAAAGAAAGAAAGGAAGGTAGGAAAGGAAGGAAGGAAGAAAGAAAAAGAAAGAAAGAAAGAGAGAAGGAAAGAAAGAAAGAAAGAAAGAAAGAAAGAAAGAAAGAAAGAAAGAAAGAAAGAAAGAAAGAAAGGAAGGAAGAAAGGAAGGAAGAAATGGGAGAGCCTTTCACTGTTTGACTTAGAAGACTACATGGGGATGCAGAGTAATTGATTGATATAACTGCTTAAGACAAAGGCTGCGGGGGCTGCAGAGATGGCTCAGCGGTTGAGAGCACTGACTGCTCTTCCTTCCGAAGGTCCTGAGTTCAAATCCCAGTAACCACATGGTGGCTCACAACCATCTATAATGAGATCTGATGCCCTCTTCTGGGGTGTCTGTTTGTACTTACAGATAAAAAAAAAATAAATCTTAAAAAAAAAAAAAAAAGACAAAGGCTGCATGTGATTTGAGAGGTCTACTGGAGGGAGATGAGCCCCTGAAGGACCAGCCCATATGAGCTACTAGGTTTACCCAGTTATTGTCAGCTGAGCTCTCCATGAATATCCAGGATGAGAAACTGGTGTGACGGAGGAAGCTGTGCACACTTCTGTCTTGGAAGGAAGGATGCTTGGGTTAGAAACTGTTCACCACACTCCACCAGGGCCCTTTCAATAGCCAGCTGTGACCACCGAGGCAGCAGCAGCCATTTGGAGGTACAGTGAAACCCAGCCTCACTTGCTCTTGGCCGTAGGCTGAGCCAGAAACATAAAGGGAGCCTGCAAAGCCCTGAAGGATGGAGAACCGTGCACCCCCAGGGACACTCCAGGAGGAGGAGGAGGCAGGGAGGGCTCATGGAGAATCATATGGATGATAAAGTAAGGTTCAAGGTAGTGTCCAGCTCCGCAGCCAAGCCTAACCCAAGCAAGCTCATATTTCTGATTTACGTGTTTTCTGCATGAGCACGTACGTCTGTGTTGGTTTTTTGTAGAAAGAATGCACGGGGTTGGATGGGTGGGAAGGATCTGGGAGGTGATGAGGGGAACCATGATCAGAATATATTGTATGAAAAAAACTATTAGTTATTCTGATGCCTTGTCCCCAGCCCTGAAACTCCATTATATAATGGCAACCTCCGAGTCTCTTACAAGTTTAGAGAAGCATCTGAAATAACTTGCGAGGATGAACAAGTTTATCCACACTGCAGAGTTCTTGGAAATGTTACGGCTAAGGCACAGATAATACCCAAGAAGGTGACAGAAAACCCTACAACAGCCTGTGTGTATAAATGTAAAAACAGTTAAGGCGTTTGAATAATGAAGGTGCTGTGTGGGGGGAAAAGACACATTCAGAATGTTTTTGGACAACAATCCTAGTGGCTAGGGATCTTTCTACAAGTTGGTGGCAAGGGAGACCCCTATCGCCTTACAAATCACAAGGGCAATCCTCATTGTTATTGATTGCACAATAGAGCTGGATGGTAAGTCCTTATTGCTGAAGATACCATAAACTATGCTGGAGGACATGGAAACACACCTGGCAAGGGCTGGGGGACCGGTCCTCCTGCTTTCTTTGCACCAGGAGCTATGCAGGCTGACACGTCCTTGTCAGTGGTGCTTCTCAGCCATGGATACAGGCAGCACGTTAAGCAAGATGTGCCAAGTGGTCCATGTGTTGTAAGTGCAGTCAGTTGCTTTCTAGTTGGAAGGTCTGCTCCACAGCAGGAACCCTCATTTATTATAAGACAAAAATTTGTGGCTGGAGAAGTCCTAACCCCTAGTGGGCATGTTACCACTGTTGAGATGGTTGTTGCTTAGGCCTTGCTTAGGGGAGGTGTTTTGGGGGAGGGGAGGTTTTGAGACAGGGTTTCTCTGTGTAGCCCTGGTTGTCCTGGAACTCACTTTGTAGACCAGGCTGGCCTCGAACTCAGAAATCCGCCTGCCTCTGCCTCCCGAGTGCTGGGATTAAAGGCGTGCGCCACCACACCTAGCTAGGGGAGCTTTGCAGTGGGCGGTGCTTACTGCAGAAATTCGTAGTTGGCCAAAGTACTGAGAATACATGACTATTGCTATGGCTACCAGCACAATGCTCACCCCCAAAGAGGAGATGGAAAAATGTCAGAGCTGAAGAATGGCGTAAGTTACCGTGGAACCCTGTTCAGGCAAGATATGACTAGCCATTACTGTCCTGAATTCCTAGCTGTGACTAATTGCATAAGACCATCACAAAGCTGAATCCACCACCATTACCTCATACAAGCAGGCAGCAAGAGACTCTTGCCCCTCCCTGGGGAGAGGAAGAGGTTAACAGCGTTGAGGTGGTAGTGTACTTGGGTAGTACAACTTCCTGTAAGTAGTTCGTGTTCCTTGGGCAAACTGTTTCTTTAGTCTCTTGTGAGTCCTCTTCCTGGGTGTCTCCTCAGGAGAACACATGCAACACTGGGCTGCCCTCTCCTGTCCGCCCAACTCAGTCATACTGCTCCAAGGTGGCACGAAGGAGGAAACTCAAATGAAACAATTCCTTCCTTGGATCAAAGGGGACACAGCATCAGCTGGCAAGGACTTGACACCAATGGCAGAAAGGTGGCAGGGACACCAGCAGGCCACAGTAGGCAGAATGAAGGGAAGGGACCATAGCCAGACATATGGCTTCAGCGCAGGACTCCTGCCCAGAAGAGCCTTACCACCTGACACACTGGCCAGGAACTTACTTGATGTCATCGTTTTTATTCACTTTCTTATTTGAAAAAAGGGTAAATATACAATATATATTTCATTATATGTATTAGATATAATTACTGCAGGATCAGACATCCCCAGTTACCAGAAGCAGTTTGTAGAGGGAAGAAATGTGCATGATTGCCGAAAGCAGAATCTCTTTATTATCAAACAGCAGTGACAGGATAGCTGTCACACACACAGACTGGGAGCCAGGGGAGCCAGCGGCTGCTGGAGAACCCACAGGACCTCACACCAGAAGCATGTCCACTGCCCCTTGCTCCACCTCTTACCCTATTTCTGTTCTAAGAGCCCTGGACTCACAGAGGGGACACCAGGAAT
This sequence comes from Mus musculus, assembly GCF_000001635.26. Taxonomy (NCBI): domain Eukaryota; kingdom Metazoa; phylum Chordata; class Mammalia; order Rodentia; family Muridae; genus Mus; species Mus musculus. The sequence goes on along the minus strand of NC_000077.6, from coordinate 5,042,378 downwards.
GTTTTGTAGGCAGTGACCATCTTCCGGGGCACAGAGAACATAATCCCAGCTGGGCTCTGGGACCTGCAGGTGGCCACAGAGCACCGACTGGGGTTACATGGGGCAGATGGTGCTGGCCCAGGCTGCTCCTCTGGGCTCACATCTGCCCATCACCACTTCCAGCCCTTGGAGTCCCAAGCAGTAATATTGGCACCCAGAGGACTCCACCCAGGACAGGCTCACTGAGGAGACTGGGCAGGGATTATGGGCTAGGACCCTGGGGGTGGGGGTGGGGTCCATGTTCACACCCAGGAGAAGAGAAGGAAGAGCACCCTGTGGCCCTCTGTCCAGCTTCTGATGCTGTGCTGGCTCCATTTCCTTTGATCCCACATCAACAGCAATAGAAAAAAGCAGCCACTGGAGATGCACTGAGATTTCACTCTGGGAGGAGACATGGCCCTGCTCCAGACCCTCAGTTAGGATCAGGGGAGCCTCCTGGGTGGTTCAGGAGCCCACCTGGCCTTTCCTCAAAGAAAGGAGGAGGTACTGCCACCTGCAGGGTTCCATGACTGGGCTGGCAGAAGGCTGGGGTGGATGCGACAGGGCTTCAGTTCTTGAGGATAGTCTCGTAGGCCTGGTATACATGCTGGGACACCTCCGGTGCTCGACACTTCAGGGACAGCTGCAGGAAAAGAGGAGGCAGGGAAAGAACTTATCTTCCGTAAAGGGAGGGGAAGGGAGCACGAGTATACCGCATGCACGCACGGCAGGCTGGAAGCCAAGAGTAGGCCAGATGTGAGGTAAAGCAGAGGAGGTGGCCATCAGTCAGCCGGGTGGGAACCAAATATACTTGCAGCCCCCATGCCTGCTGTCAGTTCTGCCACGGGAGCCACTGGCAGGCGGCATGATTCACGAGCCATCAGGAGTACCCAGGCCGCCCCTTTGGGGTTGTCTGCCCTACTACATAAGCTCTGGAAGTCTAGTCTGGAGCAGCGCTGACACAGTCCTGGTGGGTAAAGGGTTAAGCAGATCTCTCCTGGGGACTGCAAGGTATGTGGGGCTTGCTCTGGTTCCTGCACAGGAAGCAAGTTTGTGTGGAATCGCATCAGTGCTAGAAGAGGTCTGAGCCTTGAGATTTCAGGCAGAAGGGAAGGAAGCCGACTAGCCTTTCTACTTGAGAACGTCAGGTCTGAGGCTGCAACTATGAAGGAGTGGCAGGCAGGATTCTGGATTCAGCAGCAGCGGCCCCCAGAGGGGTCCACGAGCCTCCCTTTAAGGCACACCATGCATGTGCAAGCTCGGCGTTGGTAACTTCCATGCACATCTGCTGGGCCCTGGGAGCATCAGGCTGAAGCAAGGCCAAGACCAGGGAAAGCAGAATGCACTGGGGCAAGAGTAGGAGATGAGGCATGCGCAGTACTGCTAGGAAGGATGGAGGTGGGAACAAGAAGAGAGAAGCAATCTGCTAACCTCCAAGTCCTGTACCATGGCACCCGCAGGGAAGGTGGACATGCAGCAATCAAACAGGAAGATGGAAATTACCACCACCTCAGCCACCATCACAGCTCCACCCACCAGCGCCAAGGTCACCAGCATTGGGAAGGGCCATACCTACCAGGCAGGGCGCGCAGAGGGGGTGGGGGGAGCAAAGCCTGGACTCCAGGCCTGGGAACAGCAGTGGGGTTTACAAAGTACCCAGAGTGCCCTAGAAGCTGGCCCCGCCCAGGCACTCAGGCACCCCATGGCAGCAGGGCAACTCCTGCAGCCAGTGAGACTGTCTCTGTCTGCCTTATTTGGGTAACCTGATGGGGTTGAGGTGAAGTTTAAGAACCAATTCTCACACTGGGCTCAAAGAGACCTTGGCATAGTGGCACCCATCAGTCTCTAACTGCACAGACCAGGATGGCTGATTTGGGAAGTGTTGCCAGGGCAGGGAGGTGGAGGGTCAAGACCTGGCAGTGGGTACAGGGGCTCTCACCGTGAAGCTGGGGTTGCCTGGCTGGATCCGCAGCTCCGCCAGCACCCAGATGCCATTGGTCAACTTCAGAGATTGGTAGAGCATATCCTGGCCCTCCACGTTCCTCTTGGCGACAGTGAAAATGTTACTGCTCTGTAGCTTGTTGCTCGCAGCCTCTGCAGGATCAGACAGCCACGGAAGGCCCACATTCAGTGGGTACAGAGGAGAGAGTGAGTGGGGTACTGGGGGAGGGAGGGCTCACCTGTGTTAAGCGGGCAGTCTCTGATCTGGAACTGGGCTTCGTTCTCGTTGGCAATGTCCTTCCATGTGGCCAGGAACATCTGCCGGTCTGCAGGGTGGGGTGAGAGATGGCCTTTAAATAGACTGTGGCCCCTAGGCACCACATGGCAGGAATGGGTGCTACCTGCATGCTGAGGGAAGGCCTCTCTCCTCCACAGTTCCCTCTGACTCAGCTCAGGACAGACTTGTTCCCAAATGCCCTCTGCTTCCTGCCTCTCCTTTGCCTTTCCAGCTATCTGACCTCCTAGTCTCCTCCTCCTGTGCAGTCTGCTTGTTAGACATGGTTCTGTGGCAAAGGTGATGGCCACACTGCCACCAGGTATGGTGACTGACTTGGTTCTTTGCAGCCCAGACAAGCTAAAGGGTGAGCAGCAGTGCTCACAAGTGAGGTGGCACGGGCCACCTTCAAGCCAGAAATGGGGCCCCCAGGATGAGCTGAAGATCCCATCCTAAGGCCCAGCTGTCCTGCTGACCCTTATTCCAGGCACCAGCCTTCCCAGGTTCCTACTGCATGGCTACCCAGAGCCTTCACCACTCACCCATCTTCCCATCCTCCACGAAGAGGACATGCAGTGGGTACAAAGTGCTGAAGTAGAAGACGTCAATGTTGTTCTTCACAGCCACCTAGGCACGGGGATCTCCAGTCAGTCCCCAAGGCTTGACACCCTGATTCTTGGGCTTATCCCACCTCCCAGGGCCCAAGTAGGGTGTCCCGAGCAGGTTTTCTCATAGAACTCTCCCCTGAAGTCCTGCCCTGTCCCCTAGCTCAGGTTCCACCTGTAGCCAAGAACACAGTTCTCTCAGGCTCCCTGCACATATGGCTAGCTAGCATCCACCACATGGCTGACACTGGGTAGAAATGGGGTGTCTGGCCCTGTGGGGACACACCTGAAGATTGTTTAGAGGCTCCATCTTCAAGACTGAGCCCACTGTGTTAAGAGGCAGGGAGATCTCCACGGTCTGGTTGGGGCTGAGTGGTACGTGCACCTGGAGAGGTGCAGCAGGGGCCAAGCCAAAGCTGAAAAGAGAAAGAAGTCCGCAGAAGTTGTAGGGAGTGTGTGGGGGGTGATGGGCACAGAACTTCCTCATCAAGTCAGTCTTTCCCAAGCTCTGACCATCCCTGCTCTACGGACCATGTAGACAGGAGGCAAGAACTTGGGTCCAGCAAGACTTCTCTGCTTCTTTTTCTCCTCTGGGCTGGCTCTTGGTAGGCCATGATAGCATAGCCCTGCCCCTTCCCTCAGGACCTCCACCCAACACCAGGGACTACAAGTTTCTCGATGGAAAACTGCCAGCCTAGATATTTACTGCTACGACCCAGAAGTCAAAAGAGAGGTCTGGACAGGCTGGGAAGAGCAGATCTCACTGTCTGAGCTTCCACTGCCATGCTGTGCCACCGCAAGCTGTCACAGTGCTGTGGAGGGACCTGTACTGAGCACTCAGTATGTCCAGCGTAGCATATGGCAGAAATCAGAAATACGCACAATTCCTTCTTCCCGATGAGAACACAGACCCTCACTGAGGAACAGGCTTAGACCCAGCTCCTGGCTCTTACAGGGTGAACGGCTGCTGAAAACTGAAACTATGACTTGCTTAGAATCCAGAGGGAAGCCCAAGTCTGCCATCATTGTCAGCTCTGTGACATTGGGCAGGGCCTTTGAGTTACAAGGAGTAAATAACAACATCTACTTCTACTGGACTGTCAGGTGGCTTTTCGGAAACTAATACTCTACAGTCCTTGGCCTTAGGATCCTCTACCCAGGAAGACTTAATGCACAGAGGGTTTGTTCTAAGCAGTCATGCACTTATACCTCTAGTGTCCTGTGGATGGAAGAGGCAGAGCTGCCCATTCAGTCAACTTCTTAGAAGCTCAGTTTGCTCATCATTGGAGCCACTCAGGAGGAGGAATCACCAAGAGGGGCTGCCAAGGTTCCCAGAGCCTGGCCTTGCTGGCTCATGGTGCTAACAAGCATATTTTCTCACCAATGTGCAGTACAGGAAACATAGGGCCTGGGAGCAACAAGGAGTTTGGAGCAGCCACTACTCATTCTCAGAGTGAGTCCTTGTCTGATGAGAAAACTTGGGCTGAGGCCTGTTTTGCTTTCAGGGGAGGCTGGCTAGCGGCTTACTACCCAACCCACTTTTTCTGAGTTGTTCCCCAACAGAAAAGTGACTCAGGTCTGGGAGGAGAGGCAGATAAGGCACTTCCAGTGGTAGGCAGCTGGCTTAGAGCAGTGATTTCTGACAAAACTATCCTTTGGGCAGTGGAGGGCAAGTTAGCGGGGATGCCCTGTCCATTCTGTCTGGTGCTCTGAAGTTCACACAGTGGTCAAGACACTGCTGCTGAGTTTGGCCAGGGACTTACCTGTTACGATTGAACTGGATAGCAAAATCTGTCATGACCTGCAGGGCCTTGTTAGTCAGCTGCAGGTCCATAGAGATGGAGCCAGCCTGCCGGGTGAAGGTGCCAGAGATCTCCAGTCCCTTGGCCTTCATGGCAGGGAGCCAGACCTGTAGGGAGGAGGGTGGAAGGAGGAGCTGTGTGCCTCTTCCCCACGTCAGAGTCATAGCTAGCCTGGGATCCTTTCTTTCCTAAAGGGCCTTCTGATCAACCTGCTTCTACCACTAAGGCATGATAAACGTACCTTGACGATAAAGCTAATACTGCAGCCCACCCAGGGCCAGCATCACGGCACAGCCGTCTATCAGAGTAGCTGAGGACAGAAAGGACATCTTCAGAGGCCAAAGGCAATACTGATGAAGATAGGTGACCCCTGCCAGCACCATGACAAGCCAAGGTCAGAGTTGAGATCCAACAGCATTCTGGATCCTGGCCACAGCCACCTGAACTCTTCTTGGCTGTTACAGTCTGTCCTTCCTTGCAGGAGATATGGCTGGTGTTCCACTGAAGAAACTGTCCTGACCTGACAGTACGAAATAAGTTCTCACCTGCCACTGTCCTGACTGCCCCCTTAGCAGGCTGAGGAATAGAATTCCTCCATCAGGAAGCTCGCCCTCATGAGCTTGTATCTCTCTCCTCCTTACTGCTTGCACAGAGACCATTAAGGGAAGTGTTTTGATGTTCCGTCCTCCTCTGCAGCTTAGACCCTGGTGTGGTGCTGCAGTGCACAGGGTGTTTACTAAATAAATGTCAAGAATCAACCCTGCCTGTGAAGGGGAACTGTAAGAGTCACCTTTGGATTACACAGGTGCCTCTCGGGCCTTTTGTCTCCTGACTGGCTTGCTGGCCCCTTGATATTAGAAGGCTACAGTTCTACCAGACAGCTTCCACAAGTCCCCAGTGTACCTGTCCCTCATGCTATAACTACACAGCCCGACATCTGCCCTCAAGGCTTCTACTTTTCAAGGTAGCACTTTACTCAGGTGGCTGCCCAGATTTCTCTTCCCTCCATTTTACAGCAGTTGGGATCATCTTGTAAAATGCAAACATGATCGTGAACACTTGAAAAACCCTTTCCCAGTTTGTACTGAGCCTGGTGTCTACTTCAAGTTTATCTTGTCCCTTCCCTCAGGATATCTCCCCTGCTATCTCCCAGTGTTGGAAAGCACTAAGTGTGACCAGGAACATCACCTCTCCCAGACTAGCTGTGATGCCAGCAGTTAAAGCCTATACATACACACATGGAAGGCCAGCTCATGGCTTCTCAGTCCTTGCTGCTGAGTATGCAGTGAGTGGCAGGAAGCAGGATTACTCCCTGTGGCATCAGTAACTCTTGTTCTGAGATCCTTCTGCCTTTTAATGCTGGGAATTGACATGGGTACACTATATCCTGTTGATCAACTTTTTAAGAAACCGTTTTCTTTCTACTTATTTCATATGTGCATATATTGCAGATGCCATGATGCACATGCGGAGGTCAGAGGACAACCTGTGCATCAGTTAGTTATTTCCTTCTACCATGTGGGGCCCAGAGACTGAACTCACGTCATGAAGTGTGGTGGCAAGCTCTTTTACCCTCTAAGTGATGTCACTGGCTCCACTGAGTGTTTTGTTCTTATTTGTTTGCTTGTTTTGACTTCACATAGCCAAGTCTGGCCTTGAACTCCTGATCTTCCTGCCTTACACCCCAAAATGGTCATTGCTAGGATGAGTATGTTTTGACCTGGTGCTCGGTGTCAACAATCTGTGTAGTAGTTTATAGCGCCCTGCACTCTGGGCCTGCTGACTGACTTGTCATCATGTCTACAATCCTAGACCTCTGGGAACTGAGGCAGAAGAATTGCCACAAGATCAACGCCAGCATGGGACTTCACAGTGAGACCCTGTCTCAAAACTGGAAAGCATACAAGTGTTTACTTTGCAGTACAGTGACATAGAAGTTGAAGCATAGGCTATAGTGTCACTGCCCTGCATGCAGTTTCAGATTCTGTCACTTATGAGCTATGTGGCCACAGGCAAAAGCACTCAAACTTCTCAACCATAAAATGAATAACAGTAACATATGGCTGTAGGAGGGCCCCGTAGGCTGCTGCTGTGGAAGGCTGCTGCGTGCCTGGCATCAAGCCTGCTGTTGCATGTGGTAGAGCTGCTGTCATGTGGATTTCTCAGAGACCGAGCCTGTAAGGGGCTTGCCTGGGGCCTTGGCTACTACTCTCTGCAGGTGAGGCTGGGTCACGGAGGTGCAGGTGCTGCTTACAGATTTATAAGGGGGGAGGGGAGAGGGGTAAAACCCCCAAGATGGGAAGCTCAGAAGATGAGGGTTCAGCAGACATAGCCTCTAACCTGTGTTGTGATGTTGTGAAATAATTAGGCCATACATGTCCTTGTAGAACTTCCCTGGCACAAGTGACATGACCCAAACTGTGCTCTTCCTAGTACCAGGCACAAACATTTATATGCCAAGCTTAGCTATTTTCACCCATGGCTTTGCCAATGGCTTTATCTCAGTGCCTGTAATTGTACGACTGCTCTCATCAGAATGGCTTCAGCCCCTTCATATTCTGTTTTCTGTTATTCCCACCACTGAGAAAGTTTCCCTGTCTTAGTCTCCTTGATATTCTTCTTTGGGCTCAATGCAACTCCACACCTTTCCACAGTGCTAAAGCTCAAATGTTGTAAATGAAGCCATTTCATCATTCAGTGTAGAACTCTCCAGTGGCTATTGCTGACCCTGTACCACGAGGAAGCACTGAGCCTGGCTTGGCTTTCTGTCTCAAGAAACTCTAGCCTAGCAAAATGTCTTAGTGGACCATGAATACATTTGGTACTTATGGACCATTCTGCAGGAAACATGATGAGGTAAGGGGGTGAGGCACTGTGTTTTAGGGACTGAAGACAGGAATGCTGAGCACTGCCATGGGTCACTCCATGCATCCTTTGAGCATTCTTATGTAAACACACAGAAGTTCTCAAGACTAACTCACGGGTAGCTTGTTTTGTGTTTTCCTTCTCTTTCTTTTTTTCTTCGTGAGATAGGATCTTTTTATTATGCAGCTCTGGCTGTCTTGGAACTCTCTATGTAGGCCAGGCTGGCTTCAAACTCACAGAGATCCATTTGTCTCTGATTCCTGAGTGCTAGGATTAAGGGAGTGTACCACCAGAGCCCCCACCCTGGCCTTCAAAACAGGGTCTTTTTACATAGCCTTAGCTGGCATGGAACCCACAGAGATCTGCATGTCTCTGCCACCAAAGTGCTGAAATTAAGACATGTACCACCATGCCTGGTGACAATGAACCCCTGATCCTCCTGTCTCTGCTTCCCAGGTGCTGGGATTGTAGGTTTCCATCACCACACCTGGTACCTGCTCTGTTGAAACTGTACTGAGAGTCAGTTGCCACTGAACAGTACCACCAGCCACACTCATGCTAAAGTACTAATGCCACCCATGCCGGTCATGTCACAGTGACAGTACACTGCCATGTCCTCTAGGGCAGATAAAGTGTGCTATGTTTATAACCCTGGCCTATGTGTTTTCTTCAGTTTGTCTCCATACACTGATGGAGACATGGTTATTTTTTGTTTGCCTATGTAGACAGGTCATATAGGCCATCAGCTGTCTTCAGACACAAGTTCTCTGTGTCTGAGGCACGGGATCTAACAGTACTGAGAACCTGTGCTCTGATAAGACCACCTTCCCTCTAGGCTGTCCCACAGGTCAAAGCAGAGGCTGTCAGACCCGAGACCACAGCTAAGCTCAGTGAGAGTGAAAGGCTGGGACGAGCGCTGCACCCTTCAGGCTCATCACCCTTCTCACAGGGCAGGTTTAGTGGGAGAACCTCAGCAATCCCAATCCAGTCTCTTTTCTCTGCTCCAGCCGGAGAGCACGTGAAGGACTTACTGCTTTGGGAGCTACATAGGATCCTGAAAGGGTGCCCACACCACTGGTCAGGTCAAAGAGGTCACTTAAGCCACTGCTGATGGGTGCTCCAAGTCTGGCTGGTGCTGGTGCTGCGGCCACTGATGCTGAAGGTGCCCCAAAGTTGCTATCTCCAATCTGGCAAACAGATCACAGATATGCATGAGGCAGGGACATTAGGGGTTTGAAAACAGTGGGGTAGAACAGGACCACACTCCACATCAACTTTAAGTAGCAGAAACAAGACAAAGTGAAGTAGGTGGAAAAGAGGCTGAGTACCCCAGAGTCCCACAAGCCTTGAACCTCAAGGAGTGATCTCTGTGAGAAGACTCAACCCATCCAAGGGGAGCCTTTAGCATATGGGGCTCTCCTCCAGATGAGCAGCTCAGGGCCAAGGGCCAGCAGCTTTTAGGACGGCAAGCTTTTATCACTGTCATGGGGTTGGGCACGGTGCCCAGCGGCACCTGCATGCCAGGAAGTCAGAGCAGAGACTGCTCAGACACTGGGCCATGGCCAAGGTTGAGCACAGATAGAGAACTGGTGACAGAGGGTTGAACCATACCCCTTCAGACTCATCCCCCATCTCCAAGCAGAAGGGCAGGCAGGGTGAAGAGACAGCAGCAACATGCAGAGAGAGAGGCAAGGAAAGAACATGAGACAAGAGAAAGAAAGAGATGGGTTAGTTAACTGCGGCTCTAGTAGGGATAAGTCTGTTCTGAGGCCCAGAACCCACCCCTCTGAAGGACACTGCCCTTCCTCATGGCTTCATCTAGCCTGGCACCCTCCCTCACACTCTGAGCCATAACTTGTACTTTGTCCTAGGCTCTCTCGTGGCCAGACTATTAACACCAAGGGGACATTCAGAAGCTGCCTCTGCCCGGCCCCACTACGTGCCTGAGGCCCCACTACGTGCCTGAGGCCCCACTACGTGCCTGAGGCCCCACTACGTGCCTGAGGAAAGGCAGAGAGGCCCTGGACTAGGCTGCTCTCCCTAGCTGGTAGACGGAGTGTGAATAGACAAGGATCTGGCTCCTCAAAGCTAGAAACAGCCTAATAGGATGCGCTGCCTAAGCATGGAGCTACAAAATCACCACCGAGCACAGTAAGCATTTCACGTACCCTCCCCTGTTTGATATAGCAAAGAGGGGCAATCAAAGCCTGCTGCTCTGAAGATCATTAATATCACCCGGGGACCTAGGACATACCAGGCTGTCGAGGCCACCACCAAGAAGATCCACAGCTCCCATTTGCACGGAGGAGGCAGCTAAGGGTGGGCCACTCACTGGGGGCCCAAGGTCCAGGTTGAGGAGGTCACCTAACAGGTCACCCTGGGCAGGAATGACATCAGGCTGATCACCAGCAGGTGCTCCAGCAGGAGCTGTCTCAGGGCTCTCTGTGCTCTCACTCCTGTTAGACACAGAGAGGATCAGGTCGGGTAACAGTATCAGAATGTTCCAGGGAAGGTAAAGAGACGTTAATCTCCAAGATCTTTGCCTGGGTCTCCTCGCTGCCTGGGGGTGTGGGCACAGGACTATATGACTTTTCTCTCTGCCTCCTTAGTCTCATGGGATGACCCAACTGTGCATATTCTAGCTTATTCTCAAAAGGAAACTAGATGCCAGCCTCCAAGGACTGTCATTGGGACAAACTAGCCACCTAGGAGCAACAGAGGTTGTGGGAACAGGTCTTTGGAAGTAGAAGTCGTTCTGCTAGCTATGGGGTCCTGAACTGTCCAAACTCTTCACACCCACTATCCTTATCTGTTAAATGGACACTTTGTCTCAGCAACTCAGAATATGACATGGGGTGACTGTAGACACCTAGTATGTAGTTAAACATTGGCCGAAAGTGGCTAGAATCTTAGTTTACTTAAACTAAGGCCTCTCCAGGGGCTATCTTCTAAGGGCTGCATGCATGCTGGACAGCTATACTCACGAGGCAGTGCGGGGTGGCAGGCTCTTATGTACCACTCCCCGGCCACCCTCCACAAAGGCGTTGGGAGGCTTGTGGTAGACAGAGGCCAGCGTGCCAATGTAGCAGATGAGTTCATCCAGAAGTGTAGGCTCAATAAGGTCTGTCTCCTCTGAGATGAGGGGCTTCTCAGCCAGTACCACCTCTTTAGCAGCTACAGGGTCCGTGGAGAGCAAGCGCCAGTAGATGTAGCCACGGTCCCGAAGGTCTGGATTGTCTGAGTCCTTGGGGGTGGAGTTGGAGCAGCCTGTGTACCTCCTTCCCATATGAGAAGGGGGCCCCCCCCACAGACCAGCCTTATCAGTTCCCCCCCCCCTTTCTTTTTGGGTTTTTGAGATAGGGTTTCTCAGGAACTCACGCTGTAGACCAGACTGACTTTGAACTCAGAGCTCTGCCTACCTTTGCCTCCCAAGTGCTGGGACTAAAAGCATGTACCACCATACCCATCTCATTCAATGATTCTGAACATACCCAAAAGTTGGCTTTCAAACCACCCTAAGGGGCACATTTCAGCCTTGGCTCCTTGGATGTCTAGTCATGCCCACTCCTGTCTTCATTCCCCTACCTTGCAGTGAATCTTCTAGCATCCGTTCCCACATAACCCTCTTTAGTTTCACCTGGTGACACCATGCTACATGACCTGTCTGTGACACTGACCCCCAGAAGTCAGCGATCTCAGGCTACTCTGACATTGATTCGCACATGCGCTACTCTTGAGAGATTAGAGGGAGACCAGCTCCCAGGAATAAAGCTTTGATTTGATATGAGGAGCAACAGAGAGGTGGGGCACTACCTGAGTGGCCAAACTGAGGACCTGCTGCACCAGCTCCTGAGTCTCTGTTGGCTTCTTCAGGAAGAGTTTCACAATGGCTGTCAGTAGCTGTAGCTGGACCTGCAGGGGACAAGGCAATAGGTGGAATGTACAACCAAGGGAGGTGTGGCAGGTCTCGGAACAGATGGGAACCAAGAACAGCTCTCTTTGTCCTGGGGCTGCTGCTGCTGAGGAACTTGGATCTGGGCATTGCCCTGTGTGGCAGGTAGGGCTCAGCTAGATTCCTAGATGCCTGTCAAGAGCTTCAAGTCCATGGTTCTAAGAGAGGACTTCAAAGGCAACATGTATGACTGGCATGCTCCTTAGGGTGTTAATGGTGCCACAGAGATCCAGAGCACAGGCCAGCCAGGCTCCACAGAGCTAGCCTGCCACTGAGGAACTACATGCCTATCAGAAGGTAGGAAGCATTCCTGAGCCCTCCATCCCATTGAGATATCCTCAGCCTTGCTGGCACTCCTATCGGAGTCATGCTGGTTCCCAGCCCCACACTTCCAGTCACCTCTATGTCTTTATCAGCTACCAGGCTGTCCCTATGGCTGTGAGCTTTTCTTCTTCTTTTTTTTTCCAAGACAAGTCTCACTATATAGCTCTGGCAGTCCTGGAACTCAGTACTTTGTCTGCCTCTGCCTTCGGAGTGCTGTGTGCCACCACAGTGGGCTGACCGTGAGCTTTTGATGAGTGGGGATAGGGCTGTCTACCTCACTGTGTGACTCTACACTGCTCAGGCTAGTGCCTAGGGGAGAAGGCACTTAAGAAATTCATGCTGTGATGCACGCTGAAAGAGTACATTAGGCCCTCCTAACCACAAGCTACTGTGATCTAGGTTTTTAAAAGAGGGGCCATGTTGGGCCCTGCTTTGAGCAGCTGTTCGAAGTATACTCTATGTCTTCTAGAAGAGCCCGGTTAAAGTGGTGGATGGCTTAGAGTACTGAGTTTCCAAGACTAGAGTGGATGTGGTTCAAACCACATGTTGAGTCAGTTTCCCAAGGTTGCCCATGCCTAGAGTCCAGAAGCTTAGGTATCTGTGGAGTGCTGACAATTTTTTAAATTCACTGTATTTTTATTTACTTGTTCTGCCTTTGATGCAGGCTCACACTCCGTAGCCCAGGGCTGATCACTCATTTTCTAACTTACTCAGGCTGGCCTAAATGCGAAGCGATTCTCCACCCTCAACCTGCCAAGTCCTGGAATTACAGGCATGAGCCACCATGTCATTTTAGACGCTGTTAACTATGCCCACGAAAAGGGAAGCATTCTGCACAGTGGTGGTGCACACCTTTAATCTCAGCACTTGGCTAGCAGGCAGATCTCTAAGTTATAGGCCAGCCTGGTCTGCAGAGTGAATTTCAGAACATCCAAGGCTACACAGAGAAACCCTGTCTCAAAAAACAAAAACAGAGAGAGAGAGAGAGAGAGAGAGAGAGAGAGAGACAGACAGACAGACAGACAGAAATGAATTCATGGCTAGGCCATGCAGATGGTCCTTCCTAAGTGCTTTTCGTTTTGTCAGCCTGGGATAGGCTGTGGCGAAACTGGAAGCAATGGTCCAGGCAGCTCAGCAGCAGCTGCTAATGGGACTTCATCTCCCTAGCTTACAGGGTGGTCTGACAACAGGAGTAGGAATGGAGAGGATGGGTTGATAAGATGGCTCAGTGGGTAAAGATGCTTGCTGCTAAGGCTGATTGAACCCAAGTTCAATCCCCGGGACTCATATGGTGGAAAGATAAAACTAACTCCTGAAAGTTGTCTTTGGTCTTCACTCAAGTGCTGTAATATGCCCTCCCTTGCTCCCTTAAAAAACAAAACAAAACAAAAAAAAAACTCGGGTGTGGTGGCACACGCCTTTAATTCCAGCACTTGGGAGGCAGAGGCAGGCGGATTTCTGAGTTTGAGGTCAACCTGATCTACAAAGTGAGTTCCAGGACAGCCAGGGCTATACAGAGAAACCCTGTCTCGGAAAAACAAAACAAAACAAAAACAAACAAACAAACCAAAAAACAACAACAACCCATAAGGGAGAAGGAGCAATGCCTGCTTCAGATGGAGCTGGTGTCTTGTGAGCTTTGCAAACAACCCTCAGGAGCTGGAGTGACATCACTCCTCAGCGAACTCCGACTCTCTCTTCCCAACAGTCACTGAAGTTACTGTGGTGGTGTCCTCATCTGTACAATGGGGTATAAGTCAAAGAGCTCAACGGCAACAGCCCTTGTGCACCCACCCATCTGTGCTGAGGCTGGAGCTGGGCACCATCACACCGTTTTTTTCCCTACAGACTCCTGACTCAGCTTTTCCTTCCAACTGCCCCAATCCCTGGCCCTTTAGCAGGTTTATTCCTGTGCAGAAGAGGCTACAAGATTTATCCAAATATTTGGCAGTTTACACTCTGAGGCAATCCTCACTGTAACCTTAAGGAGGGCTTGGTTACTGGGCAGAAACAATACAGGCAAGGCTGGGCTTTTTGGGAGCCACAGACAGGTCTGGTGTGAAAATGAGGCTGCACAGAGGCGGGCGGGCGGGCGGGCGGGTGGCAGTGGGAGGGAAGTGGCAAAGAGAATCACTGTGACTCTGCCATGGACATCTGCTGTTTTTGCTCACTTAGCACCCACTCTGCTGGCTTTCCTTCAGAGAATGCTGTCTGTCTCTTCCAACCTATACAGATCAGAATGAACAACTGGCTGACTCGTTTTGGTAAATGGCTCCAGAAAACACAGATTTGGGGCTTCTGTTGGACCGACCATTTGGTGTAAAAGTTTGCTTTCCATGAGAGTTGTTGAAACTTTAAGGACAGAGCCTGAACGGTTGATCCATTGTAACCCTGCTTGTGGGACTGTGACCAAGGCAGAGCCATGGAGGTGACAGAGATGGCCCCAACACCGTAATGCAGCAGGAGTATGGGGAGGCCTGTGCTGCTCAGACACGTGGGCTATGGGGACTAGCAGGCTCTGCTTTCTCCTGAACCACTTCCCTTCTGAATCTAAGACTGACCCAGGTCAATACTACCAATGATGAGTGCTTCTGATGGGCTAGACACAAGATGAGCATAATCACTAAGTGAAAGTTAGTGGATGTGAAGTGTGGGCTCTAGGATCTCTGACTCCACTCTGCATGCTTGAACTCACTTATTTACACTGCCTGCACCAGGCAGAAGACATTTCCTAATTAACAGCAAAAGGAACACTGATAGAAATCGTCAACAAACTACACCCACTACCTTCTGAGCTGCTCAAACCAAGTACAAGAGGCAGGGAAGTAAGCCTGGCGTGGTGGCGCACGCATTTAATCCCAGCACTCGGGAGGCAGAGGCTGGCGGATTTCTGAGTTCGAGGCCAGCTTGGTCTACAGAGTGAGTTCCAGGACAGCCAGGGCTACACAGAGAAACCCTGTCTCGAAAAACCAAAACCAAAACCAAAGCCAAACAAACAAACAAAACACCAAAACACCAAAAAAAAGGCAGGAAAGTACTATCTGAGATGGGAGGTCAAACCAGGACAACCCCTCTACCTAACAAAATCAGGCAAGAGCTACCCAGATCTCTAGTGAGCTACCCAGATCTCTAGTATACAATCCCTTCTCTCCAAGCTATCTGTTTAAGGTTCATCCCTGAAATGCTCACAGTTCGACACCATGCTGCCTGTCACAGCAGTATGTTTACAAAAACAGACTAGACACACAAATGTCCAATGGATTAAGGACACTCAAATTAATGATGACAATGCCTCTCAATACATCCTAAGGGGGAAAGGCAAGCTTCTAAACTACTGTAGCGTTTATGTCCGCACACTTGTAGAGACGTGGTTATCTGTGTGTGTGTGAGTGGCTGTGCATGTCATAAGACTCGTTCTCTCCTAACACCACGTGCGTTCCTATGACAAAATTGAAGATGTCAGGCTGGGTGGAGGTGGAGTCATCTCACCAGCCTCGGTTTACTGATCAAGTCTCCTGTAACCCAGGCCAAACTCAAACTCTCTACAGAGCCAAGGATGACCGCAAACACCTGACAAGCCACCTTGGAAATGCTGAGATTCCATGTGTACATTGCCACAGCCTGCTTCTCGGTTTGTAAGTCTGCCTCTCGTTGCCCTTTAACATCAGTATTTACACAGGGCTTGAGTGGGCACCTGCACTGGCAGAGCACTGGAAGCATAAATCACCTGCTCTAGATGTCCAAGCTGGGGTTGGACAAGACACGGCCGACTCTACCTTTGTTTCAGCTCTCATCCTCTAAAAAAAAGTCTCCTTTTCCTCACTTAAAACTGTCTCTAAGCTGTGATGCTGTAGTGCTTGTCCAGAGGGCTGGAATGGTCTCTGTTAAGAAATTTGTATGCTAGATAAACTTCAGTCAGACACAAATCACAGAGTTGTTGGCCAGAGTTCAATGCTAATGAATCAATGATGTTACTGTTGCCCAATTGATAAAATGTCTAGACATCATAGGATCTAACTTCGTCTCTTCTGGAAGTGCTAGCTCAGTACTTACTTCTTCGGGAATTATAGTGGTTATGGATCACAAATGCCCAGAACACTCAGAACTGGCTGCATGTGACTATACATGTGTACATCCATACCTACCAGTGGGCCAGGAGGTCCGGGTCTGTCCACTTGGGGGCTCACCTGAGTGCTCTCATCATGGAAACCTTCCAGGAAGCTCTCGAGCAGCTCGTCTGCATTGTCAATCCGCTCGGCATACTCGCCCACTATCCAGATCATAGCGGCTCGGGCCTCAGGCTCATCCAGAGAGTCCAGATTCTCACACAGTGTAGCTATCACACTCTCATACCTGGGAAGCATGATTGAGCCAGTACGTGAGCACCAATGAAGACATGCAGCTTCCCAGATCTGGAGAGAAGCTGAGGAGAGGGAGTGTGTGTAGCTAAGGAGGGGGTGGGGGAGGAAGGGAGAGAGAGGAGCTAAGGATAGTGTGTGTGTGTGTGTGTGTGTGTGTGTGTGTGTGTGTGTGTGAGAGAGAGAGAGAGAGTGGGGTAGGGGGTGTGGGGTGTGGTTTGGTTTCATTTTGAGACTTTCCCTGGCTGTCCTGGAATTCACTATGTAAACCAGGCTGGCCTCTAACTCACTGAGATCTGCCTGCCTCTGTCTCCCAACTGCTAGTATTAAAGGCAAGCGCCACCACTGCCTGGTGAGAGGGGATGTTTTAGCTGCTGGAGTTTAGCTGCTCTTACTTTGGCCTGGATAGACAGTTTGGGTAAAAGAAGAAAGACAAAAAGTTTTTCCTGAGAAAGCAGCTTGTGAAATGGAAAAGGAAATGAGGAAGGGGAAGCCAGGCTGTCCTCTGGCCAGGAAGAGTGGGCACCTACTTGTTGGGGTACTTGCGGAAGATGTCCTTAATGACCACAATGGCTTCCTGAACCACATAGTTGACCTTGGTCTGGATGAGATCAAGCAATGTGCTCACACAGCGCTCTGCAGATTGCTGTGGGAAAAAGAGGCAGTGTGGGCACACATTTTCCAACAGGACTAATGATCAAGCCAAGGCCAAGCACCTTAGGTCACTTGGCTCCACCTTCCTTATCACAGCATGAGAACATCACTCTCCCTTGTGGAGGAGGTAGAGAAAAAGGGCCAACTGAAGGCTCAGGATGAAAAGGATGGAGAGATAGATAAGAACATGAGAAACCCAGGGTGAAGCTATTGACAGTGTGAGGTGGAGAGTTCCTCTAGGCAAAGGCCTGAATGACCTTACTTGTCTCTGACTTGTTTCGTAAAATGGGCTGCTATGACTAAATCCACAGTTTCTGTTCCTAGTCTTTTGCTTTTATTTCTATACAAAACAATAATAGCCCAATGGTGCAGATGTCTCAGGAGGGCCCTAATAAATAAACATCAAGGGGAAAACACCTTAACTGCCTCTAAGGTCTGTACTGAGTGTGACTAGCTATCCCCAGGATCCTTAAGCCACCAACAGACCCACTGAATCTAGGTCAACAGTCAAGGAACAGGCAGAGAAGGAGGGGATAAAATGCCAGGACCAGGTGTTAGAGTGGCTTGGTAGGCAGAGGTCTGCCCCAGATCTCTGTGATAAATCTAATAGGAAGTCCACGAGCTGCTGGCTGCTCTATGGCCGTAAGCAATGCTGTAGAACCATCATTACCTGTTGCACACAGACCTAAAGTGAGAAAGAGCCAATTTAATCTGCATAGTAGGCACCTTGGAGGCTCTGTTGGTAACCCTTGGATTACTCTTAACTACAGAGTCATCTCTTCAGCTCCCTTAGGACACCACTTTCAAGTTTTCATAACTGGCCCTAGTAAGTGCTTTACTGACTGAGCGATATCCATCCCTAGGTGTCCAATTATCACTCTTTAGTGAGTAAGTGACAGGCCATAGGGAGAATATGTGAATTTTTTGAGTAAATGTAGGAAGTCTACACGTTGCCCAGGATAGTCTTGATCTCAGGACTAGTGATTCTCCTGCTTCAGGAGCCCAAGTATCTGGGACTTCAGAAGTGTATCATGAATAACTGCTAAGATCAGCCTGCTTTCTGTTTTTAACAACCTTCTCCCTGCCTGGGTAAGAATGGATTCTCAGAACCTACTCACCTCCACCTTGATGGCACAGCGGCCAATGGCACGCACTGCCTTCCGTACGAAATCCACGTCTACTTCTGTAGCATACTCTTTGAGTTCTGCCAATACCTGTGGTCCAAACAAAAAATAGGTTGGATGGGTCTGATGAAACAACCTGTTACAACTCCTGGGTAATAGGAATGCACAAACGCCCAAAGGGACATGATTCTGCTGCCTGCTCACATGACAGCCTCCCCCAGGGGTAGGGTGGGTATCATTAGGTTCCTCAAAGGAACCTGAAAGGTAGAGGATGACTGTGTAGCAAGGGACAACAACCCTTGCTTTATATTAGCAGCTACTATATCCAAGTGCATTATTGTGTGTGTGTGGTACTGGGGATTCATCGGGGGCTCTAAGTAGATGCTCTAACCACCCACCTACACTCCCAGCCTCAACTACTGCTTTTGGGGGCTTTGAGACAGTCTCTCACTGGCCCAGAGCTTGTGGATGAAGCTAGGCTAGCTGGCTAGCCAGCCCCAGGAATTTACCTGTCTCTACCTCTCAAGAGTTGGGATTATAAAGGCACACCACCAAACTCAGTTTTTAAAAAAAGATCTATTTTTTTATTGGTGTGTGTGTGTGCGTGTGTGTGTGTGTGTCTCACAGAGGACAGAAGGCGGCATCAGATACTCTGAAACCGCAGTTCCTGGTGTTTGTGAGCTTCCTGAAGTAGGTGCTGAGAACTAAACCCATGCCCTTTGAAAGAGGAGTGAGACTCTTAACTACAGAGTCATCTCTTCAGCTCCCTTAGGACACCACTTACAAGTCTTCATAACTGGCCCTAGTAAGTGCTTTACTGACTGAGCGATATCCATCCCTAGGTGTCCAATTATCACTCTTCAGTGAGTAAGTGACAGGCCATAGGGAGAATATGTGAACTTTTTGAGTAAATGTAGGAAGTCTACACGTTGCCCAGGATAGTCTTGATCTCAGGACTGGTGATTCTCCTGCTTCAGGAGCCCAAGTATCTGGGACTTCAGAAGTGTACCTGGGTGCACAGCTTAAGAACATTCTTCAGTAGTAAAAATATTAGTTGGTTTTGCCTGTTTAAGTTGGTTTTGCCTGTTTACAATGCTCTACAGCCCACCCGCCCCCTGCTGAACTCTGAGACAAAATGTCAACACCGAGCATGTTTAGCCGACCTGACCTACAGACACAGCTAGTAACGGAAACTGTCTTGACAGCAAAGCTTGTGCCCCACACCACATACTCTGCTTGCTTGCCTGGGCAATGTTGGCCTGGGAGGCCAGGCGGATCATAATGTCCAGTTTCTCCAGCTTCACGTAGATGGGGTCATTGTACTTCACAAAGAAAACCTTCATTTCATGCTTCAAGATCTCTGGCCTGGTGGCAGGACAGGATGCCCAGAGAACAAACAAACAGACATCATAAGATCTTTAAGGAAGCTATTCCACATCTGCTGGAGAATTCCTGGGCTGCAGGTGAAACCTGATTTCTAGGGAGGCAGAACCTCTATAAGATTGTGTGATTATCAGCAGTGGTTCTGCCTGCTACAGCTTGTTGGGCCATATCTCAGGAAGGGAAAATAGTTCAAGGTTAGCAGGCAGCATTCCTAACCCATGAAATAAGAATGAACTATGCAGGAACAATTATTACCACCACAGGCCCAAATCTGCTAGTATTAGATCTTGTGTGATAAACTCAAACTCTGGGAACATTCATCCTGTTCATTCAATGATAAAGATGGTTGACTGCACTACTTATAAACTACTTATGATTTATGCTCAAACCCTGCTTTCCTTCTGGAGCCCTAAAATATTGGAGTGTACCCCTAATGCACACCTTAGGTACCCTGTCTCAATTAGGCTCCATGGGCAGAAACATTCCACACACGCTGTCTGTCTCGTGTGACCCTCCAACAGAGGGAAAGCCCATGAGGAAACGTTTCGTGACTTTTTCCATATTCTCCTTTATGACCAAGCTGCAGGCGCTCTAGGAATTCTTTGGGAGGAGCACAACGGCTGACTATTGGGAAATGCTAGCCAGCTTCAAGACATAAGGCTGAGTCTGTGGCCACAAACAGACTCTTGTGAGGGAGATGAGACATCTAGGATAATCAATGTCTGCTTTATGAAGGCACTTGCTAATAGGAACTGTCACCTGATGAGCAATCTAAGTGTGCCCACTGCTCATCTGCTGCCACCTGCTGCCCTCAATGGTCCCACAGGACGTGTTTCTAAAACAAGGACATTCAGAAAGGTTACAAAGCTTGGATCTGTCACACACTAAACAGTTGAGAGCTTGATGGTAAAAGGCACCATCCGATTCTACTTCTGTGCCCTTTCCAAGACAGAAATTAATAATTCTAAAATAAAGTTTCAGCCAGGGATGAAGCTTGTGATGGGCGCAGAGGAAGGAGGAACTCAGGAGTCTGTGCTGTCTATAAACTATGTGGAGGGCTGGCTGAGTGAGCTCTGGGTATCTATAAACTATGTGGAGGGCTGGCTGAGTGAGCTCTGGGTGTCTATAAACTATGTGGAGGGCTGGCTGAGTGAGCTCTGGGTGTCATATAAACCTATGTGGAGGGCTGGCTGAGTGAGCTCTGGGTGTCTATAAACCTATGTGGAGGGCTGGCTGAGTGAGCTCTGGGTATCTATAAACCTATGTGGAGGGCTGGCTGAGTGAGCTCTGAGTGTCTATAAACCTATGTGGAGGGCTGGCTGAGTGAGCTCTGGGTGTCTATAAGCCTATGTGGAGGGCTGGCTGAGTGAGCTCTGGGTGTCTATAAGCCTATGTGGAGGGCTGGCTGAGTGAGCTCTGGGTGTCATATAAACCTATGTGGAGGGCTGGCTGAGTGAGCTCTGGGTGTCTATAAACCTATGTGGAGGGCTGGCTGAGTGAGCTCTGAGTGTCTATAAACCTATGTGGAGGGCTGGCTGAGTGAGCTCTGGGTGTCTATAAGCCTATGTGGAGGGCTGGCTGAGTGAGCTCTGGGTGTCTATAAACCTATGTGGAGGGCTGGCTGAGTGAGCTCTGGGTGTCTATAAACTATGTGGAGGGCTGGCTGAGTGAGCTCTGGGTGTCATATAAACCTATGTGGAGGGCTGGCTGAGTGAGCTCTGGGTGTCTATAAACCTATGTGGAGGGCTGGCTGAGTGAGCTCTGGGTGTCTATAAACCTATGTGGAGGGCTGGCTGAGTGAGCTCTGGGTGTCTATAAACCTATGTGGAGGGCTGGCTGAGTGAGCTCTGGGTGTCTATAAGCCTATGTGGAGGGCTGGCTGAGTGAGCTCTGGGTGTCATATAAACCTATGTGGAGGGCTGGCTGAGTGAGCTCTGGGTGTCTATAAACCTATGTGGAGGGCTGGCTGAGTGAGCTCTGGGTGTCTATAAACTATGTGGAGGGCTGGCTGAGTGAGCTCTGGGTGTCTATAAACCTATGTGGAGGGCTGGCTGAGTGAGCTCTGGGTGCTCTGTGGGAAGGGAAGTGAGATGGGTAGCAGGAAGATGACTTCCATAAGCAAGACTTGGCAAAGGCCACCGTGTCACGTCAGGCTGGCACAGGTCATGACCCCATGACACAGACAATGTCTTAAGAGACTATCATGTCAAATATAGCACAGAGGACCCTGCATGCTGACCAAGCTCCTATATTCTAACTAATGCAGTGGCCATGCACTGCACAGACACCCGCACTGCAGGAGCAAAGGCCAAGTTTCTTCACATCACTTAGGGACTTGGGATACTTTACCCATGTTTACCTTCCAAATCTTCGCAAATGTGCCAGCTCAGTAAATATCTTTTTTTTTTTTTTTTTTTTTTTGAGACAGGGTTTCTCTGTGTAGCCCTGGCTGTCCTGGAACTCACTTTGTAGACCAGGCTGGCCTACAACTCAGAAAATCCACCTGCCTCTGCCTCCCAAGTGTTGGGAGTAAAGGCGTGCGCCACCACCACCCAGCTCAGTAAATATCTTTAGCCCTCTAAGAAACATCAAGGCCGGGCGGTGGTGGCGCACGCCTTTACTCCCAGCAGTTGGGAGGCAGAGGCAGGTGGATCTCTGAGTTCAAGGCCAGCCTGGTCTACAGAGTGAATGCCAGGACAGCCAGGACTATATAGAGAAACCCTGTCTCGAAAAAAAAAAAAAAAACAAAAAAAAAAAACAAAAAAAAAGGAAAGAAATATCAAGAATCCAACAGATGCTGTGACAAAGAGTACACTACCTTCCTGGGGCCTGACCACCATGCTCCTGGTTCTTGGGAGCAGACAGCAGGAATGAGCTGTTATCACTAAGCCCCGACTACAGAGAGATCTATTAGACTAAAGGCCAGGAGATTTTAGGAGGTAGATCCTGACCCAGCTGCAAGATGCCCTCCCTCAGGGCTGCCTCAGAAGAGGTCACTTCTGTGACACTTCTGACTGGTGCTGCTCATAGCACTTCAGACATTCCCCATCTAGCGCTGGACCCCTTCCTTGGGAGCAGTGACTTCCTGAGTCACTCCCTTAGGAGGAGAAAGCAGGCTGCCCAGCACTCTACTTCTCCCTAGGCCTTGAGGTTATGCCAAGTCCACCATCCCTCACCATCTCTAATGTCTCCAATTTTGAGGATTCTGATGAGGCCTATGAACTTTGTTCCCAAGCAAAGTGCACACATACAAAGTCTTCAGATCTCAAGGACTGTGCAGGCTCTGAGCTGCCCAATGTTGGAGTAGCATCACACTTACCTTTACCTGTCAGTCCTCTCTGAGGCTGACCTGGGAGTGCACAGCAATTGCAGGGCACTGAGCAGTGTCCCTGGTCTCTGCCCATTGGATGTCGGTAGCAACCTCTAGTTGTGAAAACCAAGTATGTCTCCAATATTATCAAGGACCCCGAGGGGAAAGGCACTCTGGCTGAGAACCCCTTCCTACATGGTGACAAATTGGTCTCCCTTGAGGGTTCCTGTCTCTAGTACATGGCAAACGTGTGGTCGTCGCTGTACCTTTTCTGTACAATGAGATTGATGTTGCGCAGGGCCACATACTGCAGCTCTGGCTCTGCGGACAGCAGTGTGACCAGGGGAGGGGCCAGCTTCTTGAGCAGTGTGGCATAGTAGTCCAGGTCCTTGGACAGCATCTCCATGAACTTCATCAGCACCTTCACCGCAGACAGCACCACAGCAGAGTTGGCATGGGAGAGTCTAGGAGTGACCCGCTCACAGATGCTGCGGTCCAGCAATCCCAGTAGAGCAAACAGAAAGAGAAAGAGAGAAGGGAAAAGTTCTGTTTCACTTTTTAAAATAGCATGGTTTTTTGTTTTTGTTTTTTGGGGGGGAATTTTTTTTGAGACAGATGTAACCCAGATGGGCTATGCAGCCAATGACTTTCTCAAGCCAAAGGCTGTTTCCTTTTTCCCCCATTTTTTCTTTTTCTTCCAGTACTAGCACTGAACCTAGGCCTCATGTCTGTGAGACAAGTGTTCTACTACTGATTTTAACACTCTGATCCTCTTAACTCCACTTCCAAGTGTTGAGACTACCCACACACCACCATGCATGGTTGATGCAGTGCTGGGGCCAGAACGCAGGGCTTCATGTATGCTCAGCAAGCACTCTACCAACCAAACTAAATCTCTGGCTAAAACAGATTATCTTCTATAGAAGGAAGGCCTCCTTGTCTGTTGCCTACCGACTAACAGGCCCAAGACACCGTGAGCCTCAGTTTCCCCATCTTAGAGTTGATGCATGCAATCATGTCTGCAGCACAGGCTTGCAGGCATGTAAATGAACAGAATGAGTGCAGAGCCTGACAGGATAGATACCTCTAACTGCCAGCTCTTTCTCTCTCTCCCCACTGCCTAAACACTCACTCACGTTGGCCATGACAGGTCCAGCTGGGTGAACTACACAGCTCCTCCCCACTCACTAACTCAGCTTCCTCGTCTGTGAGGTGGGCTAGGCCGACAGGGCGCATGTCACAGACTTGAAGGTTACCTAACATGAAGGCATGCAGCAGGTACCTAGAAAAACTACTGGTTTTGGAGCTACAAAACTCTTGATTCAGCCCAGACAGATCCTTGTCCGTTTCTGGCTCACAGCAAGCAGGAAGCTCATTGCCTGAAACCATACAACTGATAGCATGGCTCTGGAGGTGAGTAGCGTGCTAGTTCCCTTAAAGTGTGTCTGATGCTAGGAAGAAAGGTCTTGGAAAGAGGCCCACTCAGGTCTGAGGCCCCACGCAGAGAGCCCCGTGAGGACCATATCCAAGTAGGCTGGTAAGCAAGGGGTTGGTCTGCTCACCTCTGGGCCTCACGGTCATCCTTGGGCATGTAGTTGGCCAGACAGTCCAGAATGAAGATCTGGCCCCATTCAGTGCACTCATTAAGGGCTGTCAGCAGCTTGTTGATAGACTGTGGGTTCAAGTCAAGCAGGT
Source organism: Mus musculus (assembly GCF_000001635.26). Lineage (NCBI taxonomy): Eukaryota > Metazoa > Chordata > Mammalia > Rodentia > Muridae > Mus > Mus musculus. The sequence goes on along the minus strand of NC_000077.6, from coordinate 5,018,073 downwards.
TGCTACTGGGGTGAGACTCAGCGATCTCTGACAGGGCAGCCACTGCATTCGCTACCACCTGGATGAGAAGGTAGAAGGGTAGAGGCTGAAGGTACTGCTCAAGTCAGGGAGCACAGAGGCTAGTGACACTAGCAGATCAAGATGGGATGTTCTGTAAGGACTATGGTATGACCCTACTGGTAGGTTCTAGAGCCCCAAGAAAGTCTGGCCTATGACAAGCACTCACCCTACGGACCCCTCTGTAAAGCAAAACTAAAATTAGTACACCTGCCATTGAAAAGAAGTGGGGAAAGTAGCCCAAGTCCAGGGACCTCGCATTTTAAGACAATGCCTGTTAGCAACCCAACTTCCCTCTACTGGCCAGAGTGCTCATTGCAGTGGTTGTCAGCCGTGCTTCTCCGAGACAGAAGAATCCTGCACATCTCGTCAAGGCTGCTGGTAGTGGATGTGGGCTATAGAGGGGTTTACTAAATGTTTCGGCCAGGACAACTCCTTTTCTGTACAGTCTACAATGTTTTCATCTTTCCTCTCTGACACAGTGGTCTAGTTAGCTGTCTTTAATCTATGAGCAATCGGTGTTTCTGTTGGATACAGAGTGGGAGCAGTGCCCAGTGTTTTAAATATTCATTTTTTTTCTTACATAGTTTTCAATTTTTAGAAAAATCTTGTTATGCATCAATGATTTGCCTTTAACTCTCAATCATCCTGCCTCAGCCGTCTGATTGCTGGGATTACAGATCCTCACAATCTTCACTGCAACCCCTGCCATCACAGTGAGTGAGGGGATTGGGTTCCCACCTAATACATCCTGGTGTCCTGTCTTCTGCACTGTAGGAAGAGGACTACGGGCCTGGAGATGACAGGAGGTCTTGGTTAGGAGTTACTGACATGACAGTAACTGGAAAGCGATAGACTGACTGTAGTCACTGCTTGCCAGATCAGGCCAGCTCAGGTTAGGTATGTGACCTCCCAAAATCTAATGATGAGACAAACAGGGCTCTGAAAGATTAGGGAGCTGTCCTAAATGTAGCTAGTTTGAGAGGCTCACAGGAAATCCAGGCCTAGTTCCCTGCAAACCACCACAAGGAAGAATCACAATTAGATATTCAGCAAGGCTCTAACTTCTAAGGTGGAAAGCTAGGTGAAGGGCCAACCCAGGTTGTCTTCTCAGGCAATCCAGGAGGAGTCTGTGGAGGCATCACAATGACTGCTAGCAACTCACCATGGGGTTAGAGTCTGAGATGAGGTCTTTAAGCGTGTCCAGGAAGCCCTGGTCTTCTACCAGCTGGGCATTGATGTCATGGAGCTTGGCCACACACACAGCCGCTGTCTTGCGCACATATGGGTCTTCATCCTTCAGGCACTTCCGGAGTGGTTCACACAAGTACTCTGTAATCTTGTCAACTCGGATGCAGCCCATAGTCCTCACAGCCAGGGCCCGGATGAGAGGATTGGGGTCCTCACAGTCCTGAGGAGAACCAGTCATTGGCCAGGGGCAGGGGCAGAGGCGGGATGAGTCACCTGTGGCTTCCTATTCTTCCTGGCCTCCAGCTCTGTGCAACATCAGCTGCTGTGGGATCTCCACTGACCATAGTCAACAATAGTCAAAGCAAATGCCACAGAATGGATGCCAAGCATTTGTCACATCCTGTGTGAGAGGCTCTACACACTTTCTCTGCTCTTCCTAAGGCCATTTCCCAACCAAGGAAGGCGGGGCTTTGGAGGTTATGGGCTCACCCAGTCAGAGCAGAGTAGCAATCCGAACCTCAATGCTCTTAGCACCATAGTCTTTTCTTTTTGAGACAGGACCTTGGCATGTTGCTCACTATATAGCCTAGCTACGACCTACTGTCATAGTGATTCTCCTTCCTTAGTCTGCCAAGTGCTGGCATGATAGGCACATATAGCCACAGAAACCCCTAAGTTTCCTGTATGCGAGCATCAGTGGGCTAGGAGTCAATGTCCAAGTTCATGCTTTGCTCCTCATCTGGTAACAGAAAACATAGAAAGGAGTCATATGGAAAGGGAACAGAGCTGCTCTTGGATGCCTGCTGAAGTCTGTGCTGGCAGTAGGCACAGGGAATGACTGCCCAGCCCAGGAGAATGAGAGGCCAGTAGGCCTGGTGCCACCTCACAGGGGGTGAATGAGGCATAGTCTGTGGTTCTGGAGAGAGAGGGAGCCCTCTGCTGGAGGAAGATGCCCTCAGCCTGAACAGGAAGCCTATAGTCTGCAATTGAGCCCAAGTGCCAAGCACTCCAAAAAGACGGGGACATGAGAGAGTGAGCAGCCCTCTCTCACCCCTGTCCCCACTTCCACTGGGTTTCTACTCGCCTTCACAAAGGTGTTGACAGCCATAATGGCCATGTCAGGCTGACTCTTGGCATAGTTCATCAAGTACAGGTACACCAGCTTCTTTAGCTCCAGGTTGTCTGTCTGCATGCAGTTCACCACATCAGGGAAGAGAGCACTGCAAAATCAAAGTAGCATCAGAAGTGGGTGAAGACTGAGAAAAGAGGGCTTTTCAGGCAGCATGGGAGGGAAGGGATGACAGGGAGAAGCAGGGGACAGGTTTCTTCATTTGTTTGTTTTCTTTTTGTTTTTATATATATGTAAGTACACTGTAGCTGTCTTCAGACACTCCAGAAGAGGGCATCAGATTTTGTTACGGATGGTTGTGAGCCACCATGTGGTTGCTGGGATTTGAACTCAGGACCTTTGGAAGAGCAGTCAATGCTCTTATCCGCTGAGCCATCTCTCCAGCCCCAGGTTTCTTCATTTGTAAAGAAGGTGCAATAGTAGGTTGACTTTGGCTGGGGCTGGGACTTAATGGTAGAGCACTTGCCTAGCACATACAAAGTACAGGGTTCAATTCCCAGTACTCCTCCCTACCTTCTGAAACCCACTTTTCCAGGCCCTTGTGATACTTAAAAAAGAGAGCATTCCTGAAGCTTCTGGTCTTTGCTGCATTACTAAGTCTTTTTCCATTCCTAACACTTCATTGATCCCTTATATTGAGTTGCTGGCTCCAGAGCATCTCAGGGAAGCAGGGCTGAAGGGACAGGTTTGGCATCCACTAAGAACCAGCAAGGTATATGGTGCATATGCTGTGTGCCAGGCTTGGTGCTAAGGGTTAGACATACTTCATCTCATTGAACAGTCTCAGGAGGCCAGGAGCATGTTCCCAATTCATTACTCTGAGAATAAGAAATCTTAAACAGTGGTGGTGGTGGTGGTGGTGGTGGTGGTGCGTGCATTAAGTTATTTTATTAATCTAACACTGACCAGGCAGAGGCAGGTGGATCTTGGAGTTTGAGGCTAGCCTGGTCTACAGAGTTCCAGGCCAGTCAGGGCTACACAAAGAAGCTCTGTTTTCAACCTGCATGCCCACCTCCCAAATAACATGAAGAGCCAGCTCTATGACTGTTGCTGTTCTTGACAGTACTCTTCCCTATAGGGTACCAGAGTGGTCACTGCAGAGTAGAGGCCCTGAGATGTGAAATGCAAACATCGGTTTTCTGGAATCTGAGCCATCATCCTGTCTCAATTCTTGGGCTTTCATTGCCAAGAACAAGGAAGCATAGAACATGAAGGGGGCACCCAATAGGCCAGGTTCCCTCAGAGCTGCAATGGACAAAGTCACCTGGAAAGATGGCACAGCAGAACAGAGCCACTGTGGAGAGGAAGAGGAAGTGAAGAGCCTGAATGGCTCTAGCAGGTGTCATGAGCAAAGCGAGCTCTGTTAGGAAGTGACAGTACTGTTCTAACTGAAGGAGGACAGTTTTTCTTTCTTGAAAGTATGAGACCTAGAGATGTCCAACCCTTTTAACATGTTTTAAAATCATAGTTGATTGAGTGTGTGTGTGTGTGTGTGTGTGTGTGTGTGGTCAACAGCACATATGTGGAGGTCAGCAGAGGACAGTCTCGTGGGTCCTGGGGACTGAACTCAGGTCACCAGGCTTGGAGGTAGACACCTTACCCACTGCGGCACTTCACACCCCAGACACCCAATCCTTTTACACTCTGACCTAATGAGGTATCTGCTAGCGACTCTCCTAACCTGGCTGCAGAAGGGCCTTCCCTAAGGTTAGCAATGGGGTGGCCAATTTGTGTGGAAGCCTGGGACAGTGGGAACATTCTGTAAGGTCCAGCCAGAGAGTACCAGAACCTCTGTGGCAGGTGCACGGTACCATGACATACAGAGGACAGAGTCTGGATTCTGAAAGGGCCAGGCTTGATTTCTAGTTCTGCACTGGCCATGTGACTATTTCAGTCATTTTCCTCATTCTTTGTCTCATTTATTTTGGCAGAAGAAACATCATTGCATCCAATGGGATGTGTAGAGAACCTGAGAAAACGTTATCCAAAGGTTTTCTATAGATGGGCCAATGAAAACACAGAGCAGGGCTGGTGAGATGGCTCAGTGGGTAAGAGCACCCAACTGCTCTTCCAAAGGTCCAGAGTTCAAATCCCAGCAACCACATGGTGGCTCACAACCACCTGTAACAAGATCTGACGCCCTCTTCTGGAGTGTCTGAAGACAGCTACAGTGTACTTACATATAATAAATAAATAAATCTTAAAAAAAAAAATGGAAAGACAAAACAGTAAAAAAAAAAAAAAAAAAAAAAGAAAACACAGAGCAGTCATGAAATCTATCACCTGGAGACTTCTCAACTTGACAGGCAGTTAGACACAACTATATCCAACATGAAGACTGACTAGACCAGAGTGTCAGAATGGAGAACAACAAAGCAACAAACCCACATTTCCTGTTGTTAAGGAAAACAAACACCCGAGGGTGCCCAGCTGTCCTGTGCTCATTTTCCTTACCAGGCAGCAATCTGCAGGGCTTCTGAGAGGCTTTCTGCTGCACCCCCTGAATGCCTGCTGCCCTTTCATCCCAGTCTATTTCACTCCCTCCCTCACTGTCTGAGCCATTAGTATTTCAGCTTGTCACTCATGTGCAAACAGAATCCTGTGTCTGGAAATGAAGTTTGTCAAAGGAGCCAAAGAGTCAAACTGGACCTAAGCTATGGCACCTCGTGTTGGTCAGCACCTCGCCGTCACCAGCTTGCTCCTGCATACCTGACATCTTTGCCCACAGTCATTGATGCAATCACTTTCTTCACTGCCTCCTTCTTCTTCTCCTTCTTGTCACTGTTAAGCTCTGCCTTCAGCTCAAAGATCTCCCCTAAGGAAAGAAGACAGCCATGAGCAGTTTATCCCCATGTGTAAGATGACTTCTTGCACCAATTTCCCAGAGAACTAGGTGGAGGCAGAGAGCAGCTTTAGGCCCTTGGCTTTAGGAAGGACAAGAGACAGGAATGGTGAAGAGAAAGGAAGCTGATAGGAGCCTGGAGGCCATGTTGGAGTGAAGAAACAGGAACGAGGATCTTGAAGGGCTGCTCAGCTAGACTCCTAAAAATGCACTGCAAGCTCTCCTCAGTCTTCTCCCTTGCCCTGATTCCTAAAGGCTGAATGGAATTGGGGTACTGGGTGAGGGTGAGGTGGGGGAGTTGGTTGATCTCACATGCAGGCTTTTCCTGTTTTCCCAGAAGCCTGAGCTCAAACAGCTTGCTAAGGGTTTCACTTCCTCAGCCTGGAGACAGGAATTCAGCTATTCTACAAGAGCTGCAGCATGTAACAAATTCTGTTCTCAAGAACTTGATGATGTGGAAAAAGGAAATGTAGACGTGTGGTTGCCCCCCGGCCCCATGCCCTGGACACGGTCAGGACCTGCTAACATGTTAGGCAGCAGACAGCTCCTGAGCCTTTCACTGAGCCCAGCACCACACTAATTTTTTCCGTATTCTTTCTTATTTCATATTCAAAACAACCTGCCTTTCCCCATTGTATAAGTGAGCAGTGGAGGCTGTTCCATAGCAGATGAGACAGGCTAAGTTGAAAACCAGGTTTGTTCCTTGCAAATCCTAGGTTCTAAACAAATCCTTTGCTTGGCTGGCTCTGCCATAGACACCCGTTTGCCTCTCTGACCCCATTTTCTTGCCTGTTCTCTCTGGACTGGGCAATGAATTCTCTCACTTACTCTCAGCTGTAAAGTGTCCATCTCAGAGCCTGGCACTCTGTTCTGCATCAAGGACAGCTGCTGATATTAATTAGCCACATGAAGAATTCTAGACTTAGGTTCTTTTTCGTGAGTCTCTTTGGGTGGGGTGAGATAGGGCTGTTATGTGGGGAAAGGGATGAGAAAACTAAGTAGATTCCTAATGAGAAAAAAAGATGAGGGTTTGTTTTTTTTAAATCATGAACACACACACACACACACACACAGTAAACACAGTTGCCTGAAAATGATGACCTAGCAAAGCCTGAGCAGGGACTCACTAAGGACATTGCTTAACAGGGCCAGGAAACTCTGTAGATCCTGTGGTTCGTGTTTATGAAGGAACACATCTTCCTCCTGCAGGAGGCACCTGGACCCAGCAGCAGTGACAGCCTTGAGTCTGTCCTCACAGAGATGTCACTGCTTTACTCAAAGTGTGTGTTGATGGGTGGAGGTCAGTCACATCTGCCCTAAGAATCCACCAGTGAGGTAAGCTCAGGCAGACTGCTTCTGAGATGCTGTCTTTCTCCAACAGGCCCCCCAAACAGCCATTATGCCTGGTTCCTGAATCCCATACAGGGCAACCAGTTCCCTCTACCTGCAAGACTATACCCCCAGATTGGTGCTGTTGTGTCTCAACAGAGTTGTAATCCTAGTTTCCCTAACTCTCTTCAGACTTTTATTACAATCTTCTTTGTATGGGCCCTCACTTTAAAAATGGACCCAGAATCAGCATCCAAACGTTGACACCATTGCATACACTAGCAAGATTTTATCGAAAGGACCCAGATGTAGCTGTCTCTTGTGAGACTATGCCGGGGCCTAGCAAACACAGAAGTGGATGCTCACAGTCAGCTAATGGATGGATCACAGGGCTCCCAATGGAGGAGCTAGAGAAAGTACCCAAGGAGCTAAAGGGATCTGCAACCCTATAGGTGGAACAACATTATGAACCAACCAGTACCCCGGAGCTCTTGACTCTAGCTGCATATGTATCAAAAGATGGCCTAGTCGGCCATCACTGGAAAGAGAGGCCCATTGGACATGCAAACTTTATATGCCCCAGTACAGGGGAACGCCAGGGCCAAAAAGGGGGAGTGGGTGGGTAGGGGAGTGGGGGTGGGTGGGTATGGGGGACTTTTGGTATAGCATTGGAAATGTAAATGAGCTAAATACCTAATAAAAAATTAAAAAAAAAAAAAGGACCCAGAAGCCTGGCAGTGGTGGCACACACCTTTTATCCCATCATTTGGAAGGCAGAGGCAGTGAGTTCAAGGCAGTATAGAATGAGTTCCAGGACAGCCAGGGCTATACAGAGAAACAAGTCCTTGAACAAGAAAAACAATCAATAACTGATCCAGGGTGTCAGATTTAGATTTGAATCTAGGAATGTCTATTTATGTTCACTGTCTCAATTTCTCTCATAGTCAGAGAGGATCCAGAACAGGGCTTCCCATAAAACAGGTTAGGCTTGAACTTGCTATGTATCCAAGCATGGCCTTTAACCTCTGATCTTTCTGCCTCTGCCTCCCAAGCTGAGATCCAGCACATGTGACAAGGCTGTCTTACCAAACTAAGCAACAGCTGGACTAGTGAGTAAAATGCCTGCTGATGGGCAGACTTTGGGATCCAACTCAGTGATTCAACGAAGTTAAGTAAAAACTGGAGAGACAGCTAAGTGGTGAAAAGCATTTTCAGGACTGGGTTTGGGCTCCCAGTATCCACATGGTGGCTCACAACTCTGTGACTCTTATTCTGAGGATTGAACATCCTCTTCAGTTTTCATGGGTGAAGACATACAGGCAAAACATCCATGCAAACATACAAATATGTATGTACACACACACATTTAAAGAAAACTAAGATCTTTTCACCCTTGTCAGCAGGCACTAGAAAGGACAGATAAGGAAGGGCAGGACAGAGAGGATAAAGCATACTTGCCAGCCACAACATCTTCCACCATTTCTTTAAAAACAGAAAAGGAATAAACTGTCCAAAGACATTAACCTAGCTTAGTAAACTGCACTGCAGCAACTTAACTGGCTTAATCCTGAGTCATGAGGACTGCTGGGAAATGCTTATGAGGATGTTGAATGACTAACAGGGTAAAAACAGCTGCTACAACATGAAGAATAAAGCTCAGCGGTAAGAACCCCACCCCACCCCCAAGCAGGGCTGCTGACAGGCTGTGCACTTTCTCTAGGGAGAGAGATTATATTTAATGTTTTTAAGCCATGGGGAACAAGACACAGACTTCCCCTCATGCCTAGTGTTACTGTTCTTGTCTGGGTTCTAAAAGGAACACTTAGGTCTTTACATCATCAATTTCCATGCTGCCTCCAGACCCCACCCACCTTCCCCGTGCTCCCCAAGACCTGGGGGATGTAACACAGGTCTGTGGTGAAACATACAGTACCTTTCTTGGTTGTGGTGAAGTATTTTGAGTCAGTCATTTTGGTCCTTTATCTGTGGCCAGACTCTGCAAGACAGAGAAGAGGGTGGATCTGTGCTCTATTCCATTTTCAGTCAGCGTATGTACAGGGATCCAGAACACACAAGTAGGGAAGATAGCTGTTTATCTCATTTCACAGGCAAATGAACTGTTGGATTATGGTTGGTCTCATTTTGGAGGGTAACTGAAGAATCTATCAGTGTTTTGAATATCTTTTTTTTTAATTAGGTATTTTCCTCGTTTACATTTCCAATGCTATCCCAAAAGTCCCCCATACCCACCCCCACAATCCCCTACCCACCCACTCCCCCTTGAATATCTTTTGACACACTTTTTCTTCTAGGAATCTGCCACAGAATGGGAGCCTGAGGTCATCTGGCTTTTTCAGTATCATTATCTATGACCATACTACTGGAAAAAACTTCCTGACTATCAGTAAACACACAGTCACAGATAACTATAGACGAAAACATAGATTAGAAATACACATCTCTTGCCAGGCAGTCTTAGCTCCGCCCTCTGTAGAATTCATTGTGTTTAGAATGTTCTAAATCTCCACTTCAGCTGTGGGCTCAGCTCACCAAAGCTCAGGGGCCATCCTCACCTCAGGGATGCAAATTTCCGTGAGAAATGAAAAGTTTAAGAGTGAGGGAGGGGGCTGGAAAGATGTTTCAGTAGTCAAGAGCACTGGATGCTCTTGCAGAGGACACCAGATTTGTTTCTTAGCACCCACATGGCGGCTGACAACCACCTCTAATTACATGGGACCCAAACACACTTTTCCTGCCTCCAAGGACACATGCATTCACTCAGGATATTTTATATCCCTAAAATAAATACTTAACTATTTAAAATTTGTATGTGTGTGTGCTAGTGTTGTGCCTGCATGTACATCTGTACATTCTGTACTGCAGAAGTCCCTGGTGCCTGTGGAGGCAAGAGGGCATCAGGTCCCTTGGAACTGGAATTGCAGATAGTTGTGAGTCACCATGTGAGTGCTGAGAATCAAACTAGGGTCCTCCAGAAGAGCAGCTGGTGTTTTTAACTGCTGAGTCATTTCTCCAGCCCCCTAAATAAATCTCAAGAAATGGGGGGGGGTGTCTTCTTCCCACAACTCCCATCAAGTTTCTAAACATCTACTATTATCTCTCAAAGGCTGGAGTCTGGCACACTGTGACAACAGCGCTTCTCACATCTGTCTGGTCAAGTTTTTGTTTTTTTTTTAAAAATAATATCCAGCATAGAACTTGTAGTGCAAAGCACTGTAGAAGTCAGGGAGTCAGAGAAAGTACTGAAGCTCCCATGATCATGTAGCAAGCATTTACTGAGCCTCTACTCTGTGCTCAACAGCTCTCTTGATCAACAGCTAAGAGAGTAAAGGGAAGTGGGAGGGACACAGGCAAGATGGCTCTGCAGGGAAAAGCTCTAGCCATGCAAATATGGTCAGAGCCCTGTCCTCCCTCTCCTATGGGGAAGAATTCCTTCAAGAGAGCATACACCTCGAGCTCAGGGAGAACTAGGATTCCATTCAGCCACCTACAAGCTGTGACTTGAGCAGGTTACACAGCCTCCTCGAGACTTTCGATAAAGTTAAAAACTGGGGAGATGGCTCCTTCAGTGAAGTGAGGACATGAGTTCAAATCTCTAGCTCCCATGTAAAAGCCAGGTGCAGGGTTGCGTGACTTTAAGTGGAAGTAGGTGGGTCCCAAGAACTCATTAGTCAGCCAGTCTAACTGGATCAGGGAGCTCCTGGAGGTGTGAGAACCCCCTCAAATCTCCAAATATTTACATTACAATTCAGAACAGCAGCAAAATTAGTTATGAAGTAACAACAAAAATAATTTTATAGTCGGGAGTCAACACAGCTGGAGGAACTGTATTAAAGGGCTGCAGCATGAGAAGGGTTGAGAGCCACCGCCATAAAATAAAAAGAGAGGCTACATTAACACTGTAAAGAAAAAAAGACACAATTCTACTTTCTTTTGCAAAGTTCAAAAAGAATGAAGGCTCTTTCTTTCACACTGGAGCTGCAGGAAATAGCAGAAGCTGGATCTAATGATGTAAACCTTATATGTCGCTTCAGAAAAGATCCAAGTGCTACATACAGTGTAGCCTCTGCTTTGCTGGTCCCCACAGCATAAGCCAGGGCTGGAAACAACCCATAAGGGGAGGGGCATACAGGCTTGCCTCACAGCTGGCATGGTCCACCATCAGAGTTCTACATAAGACCAGCTTTTACCTATGCAGCTAGAGCCATGAGTTCCACCATGTGTTTTTTCTAATTGGTGGTTTAGTCCCAGGGAGCTCTGGGGATACTGGTTAGTTCATATTGTTTTCTCCTATGGGGCTGCAAACCCCTTCAGCTCCTTGGGTACTTTCTCTAGCTCCTTCATTGGGGACCCTGTGCTCTGTAGTCAGTCATCAATGGGAGGAGAGGTCCTTGGTCCTGTGAAGGTTCTATGCCCCAGTATAGGGGAATGCCAGGGCCAGGAAGCGGGAATGGGTGGGTTGGGGAGCAGGGGGTGAGGAGAGGAGATAGGGGATTTTTGGAAGGGAAACTAGGAAAGGGGATAACATTTGAAATGTAAATAAAGAAAAATCTAATAAAAAATTTTTAAAAAGGCTTTTAATTGACAGTTTTTCAAAGAAACATAAAAGGGCCACTGGCGATCCCAGGACCCTTGTTTCCTGACAGCCCGCTATGTACTGCTGTGCACTCATTGTCAGTGGTGACTTGCTTACGTGTTCTTTTGTAAACTCGCATAGCCACTTTTTTCAGAATGCTAATAATGAGGCGGAAAAGATAATGGGCTTTCTACTGTATCATAAAGGGATACACGGTTTAAAAAGCCAGATTTGAGAGCATAACTGCCCAAAGGGTCCAAAGCAGGAGAGCCCATGTTCCTTGCCAAGTCTAAGAGAATGATTAAGGCCCAGGAAGCCACAGAATGTAATATCTAAACCCCTCCAGCATTAACCCTACAAGGAACTAACTAGGCATGGAGGTGCACAATGTAGCCCTAGCACTTGGGAGGCGAGAAAGGATGAGAACATCGGACATAAGAAGACCATTTTGTTGCTACTAAAAGCAACAAGCAAACAACCTATTAAAAATAAAAATGGAGGGAGAAAACTACCTCTGATATCCAACTTTGGGCGACTGGGTTTTTCTTCTGCAGGAGGCCATCAGGGACTTTCCTTACTCTGTAGGCACAGCATTATTATGTAGAAGCCCTAATTCCCAGGACAAAACCCACCAGGGATAGATTTGATGTTGCATGTAGCTGACCAGGAGAACAAAGGACAGGAAGGCTTCTCTTTTTGTAGGTAAGCAGGTAGATAGGTAGATGGATGATAGATAAATAGAAAAAAAGGGAAATGGTATAATCTATACTCCAGCTCCTTACAAGGCCGAGGCAGGACTACTTGAGCACAGAAGTTCAGGTCAGTCTGTCAAACCAGCATAGTTTTGCAGCCGAGCGTTTGACACATCTTTTTTCATAGTATAACAACTGCCCACAAATTTGAGCTGACCCTGATATGCTAGTTTCTACAGTATCTATTTTGCAGAAGGCCCAGTGGGATGATACAGAGACTGTGTTCCAAAGAAGCTGATCGTGTCCAGAAACGAAAGAAGGAAAGGAATACAAGGAAAAGTGAAAATGATTTGGAAAGTTACCCAAATGCCCAGGCTAAAAGTAAAGACACCCTCATCCCACTGTGAAAGCCAGCACCCACAGCTTAAAGATCTGCTATAGGGTGCTCTGCCTTGTGTCTGCTCTTTAATGAGCTTCCTCACACCAGTGCCAGGTGAGTACAGGGGAGACCTTGTACTCTCTGTTCAGCTCTGAAGGCACTTTCCCTTGCGGAGGCCTAGGAAAGCAGCTCCCAGGCAGCTGTGGCCTGCGGCACATTCCTCTCACATGAGGCCAAAGGTGCTAAGACCCTATCCTCTAATGCACCTGATCCAGTACATGAAGCACACTGGAAGGTTTATGTAGCCAATTCAGGCAAGAAAAAGTATAAAGGGTTAGATTCTATCTTTGTGAGTGGCAGGGAAAATTTTCAAAAGTAGTTAAATTGGGTGTGGTAGTTCACACCCACAAGACTAGTTCAGGAAATAGAAGTAGGAGGACTGCCATGAGTTTGAGGTCTACACAGCAAGACTTTATGTCAAACTGGTAAACAAACAAGGTAGTAATTTGGCAGTAGAAACCATTCTGGTGGAAAGAGGCCGAATTTGGGGCTGAGATCCCCTCAATTTTAGCATTTACAAGCCAAGAAATACTTTGAGGTGGGGGCACTCCTGGAATAACTGGGTTGCCCTTCAGGAATCACTGCCCTTGTCCCACCTCAAGCATGCGATCCCAAGACTCCTGATGCCACACGGGTAATACAGCAAATCCTATTAACTTCACTTAAAAAAAAAATCAGCATTATGTATTTATTTCTTGTTGTTGTGTGGGTTCCAGAGACAGAGCTCAGGCCTCCAGGCTTGGCAGTAACGGTCTTCCCTGTCAGGCCATCTCCACAGCACTCACCTCACTTTTTAAGACTCAAACCAAACACATAAAAGCTGAAAAGCAGCAGTTTCCCTTAAGTTCTGCAAAATAACTAAGCAGCTCTTGCTGAGGACACTGACACACTGGCTACAGAGATGGGGGTCGAGAACTGGAACCTAAGTCAAAGGGAAGAAGATACCCCCAAAAACCCACCCATAGGCCGGGCAGTGGTGGTGCACGCCTTTAATCCCAGCACTTGGGAGGCAGAGGCAGGCGGATTTCTGAGTTCGAGGCCAGCCTGGTCTACAGAGTGAGTTCCAGGACAGCCAGGGCTACAGAGAAACTCTGTCTCGAAAAACCAAAACAAAAAACAAAAACAAACCAAAAAAAAAAAAAAAAAATCCACCCATAAAAGTTCTCCTAGCTAGGCCAGCAAGACTGCTCGGTGGATAAAGGCAACCTCAGTCTCATCACCAGGACCCATGGGAAGGTAGATGGAAGGACTGACCACACACACACACACACACACACACACACACACACACTGGCATGTGTGTGCACACACAAACAAATAAAGTTAGGATTAGGCTTAAGAAAGTCCTCAACACTTTTCAAATATTTTGTCTTCATATAACTTACCTAAATCTAAATTTTTAAAAAGATTTATTTATTTATTTATTTATTTATTTGTTTGTTTGTTTGTTTAATGTATGTGAGTACACTGTCACCCTCTTCAGACACACTATCTCTTCAGCCCCCTAATTTCAGATTTTAAAACAAGAGATATAAACGATCTGTTTTAAATTAATAAAATGAATTTAAATCTATAAGGAAATTTTAAGTGAGTTTTTCTCCAAAGACTCAAAATTGTTAATAGTTACATGGTGTGTGTGTGTGTGTGTGTGTGTGTGTGTGTGTGTGTGAGAGAGAGAGAGAGAGAGAGAAAGAGAGAGAGAGAGTGAGTGCAAGCGAGCGAACGAGAGAGAGAGAGAGATACACTCTTACTATGTAGTCCTGGTAGGACTGCCTACCTACCTTTCTGAGTCCTGGGATTAAAGGTGTATGCTGTTATGCCTAGCTGATAATAACTTTGTTTTTAAATTTCCAGATTTATTTATTTGATGTGTGTAAGTGTTTTGCCTGCATATATGTATGTGTGTATACCGCATGTGTGCCTAATGCCTGAAAAGATCAGATCCCGTGAAACTGGTGTTATGGATGGTTATGAGCCATCATGTGGGTACCAGGAATTGAACCCAGGTCCTCTGCAAAAGCAACAAGTACTTAACTGCTGAGCCATTCCTCCAGTTCTTATTAATAATAACTTTAAAATAAAAATGTATGTGTTTGCATGTAAGTTCAGGCACACTCACATCTCAGCACATGTACGGGGGTCAAAGGGCCACACTAAGTACCAATTCCTGCCTTATATTTTGTTGAGACATGATCTTTTATTTCCTGTGGTATACTGCAGGCACAATGGCCCGCCCATGTGTTTCCAGGGAGTGTCCTGTCTGAGTGTTGGGATTATAGACACATATATCACATCACATCCTAGGGATCTGAACTCAGATTCTCGTACTAGTGTAGCAAGAGCTTTACCCACTGAAGCATCTCCACAGCCTAATAGTAATTTTAAATTTTTTAAATTTTATTTTATATGTATGAGTGTTTTGCCTGTACGTATATATCTATGTGCACACGTGTGTGCCTGGTACCCTGAATCCCTTGGAACTAGAGTTATGGATGGTTATAAACCACCCTGTGGGTAGTAAGTATCAAACTCAGGCCCTCTGCAAAAGTAATATGTTCTTAACTGCTGAGCCATCTCTCTAACTCCTACAATACTAACTTTCTAAATGAAACACTAGACTACTGTACTAAAGTCAGTTAACTTCATTGCTTTTTTTTCTTACGTTGTACTTACTGTGTGTGGGTATACACCATGTTCCAACATGGGTGTGGAAGTCAGGGGACAACTTGCAGAATTAGATCCTCTCCTCCCACTGTGTGGGTCCCAGAGATAGAACTCGGGTTTATCAAGCTTGGCAGCAGTGTCTTTAACTCCCGAGTCATTGTTCTGGCCCCTATTTTGTTTCCAAACAAAACACAATCAACCAAACAGAATAAATACAAGCTCCTTAAGCATCATGGGGTGTCATATGGCTAAAGCTGTAGAGTAGAAATGCCGCTCTATGTTCTGCTGGTATTGGCCAGGTCAGAGGACACTGGCCACAGTGGGGCTGGAAGCTCCCTGCAGGTGATGAAGATTACCTGTGTCCTGATGCATATCCCGGCACAGTGTAGCTAAGAGCTGAGCATGCCACTTGCTGTGAATCACACAAACATTAAAAACAATGTCTTAATTGGATGAGGTGGCAGATATCTTTAATCCCAGCATTTGGGAGGCAAAGGCAAGAGGATCTCTTTGAGTTTGAGGCCAGTCTGGGAGCCTGGTCTACAAAGCAAATTTCAGGTCAGGACTACAAAGACCCTATCATAAACAAAAAAGCAAATGAATGAATGAATGAATGGAAGAAGAGAAAAGAAAAGGAAGAAAGAAAGGAAAGAGGAGATGACTATTTTACATCTGTAAGACGGCTAAATCAGATAAATGTACTTGTGACCAAGTTTGACAAACTTAGTTCCATCCCTGAACCCCAAAAAGGGAAAAGGCAAACCTGTAGTTTGTTCTCTGACATCTATGAATGAACTATATTGGGGGAAAAAAAAAAGTAAGGAAAAGCCAGGTGGTGGTAGCCCACACCTTTCCCAGCCAGCCTAGTCTACAGAGGGAGTTCCAGACAGCCAGGGCTACACAGGGAAACCCTGTCCAGGAGAAAACAAACAATAATAGTTAAAAACAAAACAAAACAAAACAAAAAACAACAGTAAGAGCCAATGTTGGAGAGGAAAATGTAGGCTGGATTAAAATACGGGGGGGGGGGGGGCTTTCTGTGTGGCATAAAAGCTAGCCTTAAAGGTCCAGTTATAAACAATCAGTTTTCCTGTATGACCAAAACAAAATAAAAACAAAAAGAGGCAAATTTTAAACTCACAATAATTGTCATGACATTGACGACAAAGGCAAAATCATTTCCATAACATGGCAAAATCCATCGTACCTGAGGCAGGTAAGGTGGCACATGGGGTACCCAGTCCTTGGGAAACAGATGATGAGTTTGAGGCCAGCCTAGGGCTACATAACAAGACCTTGTCACAAAACAAACAAAACCCCACCAATACAAAGAGAAGAATGGAGACACAGGTATGTAGACAGTTTACCAAATATAAGACATTCATACCTAGTCATAAGAGATGGAAACTGGAATTACAATCAAACGCCATTGATCAGATACTGGACTGATGAAGACCCAAAACTCTGATAAGATGCCATGCTGATACAAATGTAGGAGATAAGGACCCTCATGTGGTGTCAACAAGAATCTAAATTAATTGTCTTCTACAACTCTTAGTGTGGCAGTTGCTTTCAAAACTGTAAATTCCACCTGGCTCTGCTTTCTGAGTGCTGGGATTAAAAGAATGTTCCTCTATCTCCAGCTATACATGCTTTTTAAAAGGTCTTATGTGCATGCCTGCATGTATGTATGTGCACCTTGTATATGCCTGGTGTCTGCAGGAGACAGGGAAGGGCATGGGATTCCCTGGAACTGGAGTTACAGGTGGCTGGGAGATCAGCCAGTGCTCTTACCCACCAAGACATCGCTCCAGTTCAGCATGTTTTCGTCATAACTATCAGAGACAGTCAATAGAAAGGCATGCCAGGGTTGCTATAGAAACACGTGAGTATCTTTCAGGTTTCCAAGCGCATCCACTGTCTTTAAGAGGACAGAACAGTTATCAGTGGTTCCTTCCAGAGAGGAGGCTGGATGAGACGGACTCTTCTTTTACCTCTTCTATAACTTGGAAACTGTGCTGTGTGTACAAAGCACCTATTCTAACGTAAAGCAGCTGAGGTTTATGGTTGGTACATTTACCCCTAACACTCGTTCCACCACCATGCTCAGTCTGCAGCCTCAGCTTTAACTCTCCTGCCCACACAGCTACCTACCTCTACAGGAAAAGGGACACAGGCCTCCTGACATTAGACTCGCTCCTGACTCCAATCTCTCTAAAGCCTTCTCATTTCTCTAATTTGAGATCTGTTCTGTTTAACATAGTCAACCCAGTGCCTGGCACATTCCAGGAGCTCACCAAATGCTGGCCAGCTCAATGAATAAAAAGGCAGGTTCCCGGGCTGGAGAGATGGCTCAGTGGTCAAGAGCACTGACTGCTCTTCCGAAGGTCCTGAGTTCAAATCCCAGCAACCACATGGTGGCTCACAACCATCTGTAACAAGATTAGACTCCCTCTTCTCGAGTGTCTGAAAGACAGCTACAGTATACTTACATATAATAAATAAATAAATCTTAAAAGAAAAAGAAAAGGCAGGTTCCCAAGGAAGCTACAAAACCAAGGGCTCACAACAAATCCAACTCTGTGACAAGCACCAGGGGCCAGGAACAGAAGGCTTTGTAGTTAACCTTCAACAGATACAGCAAGGCTGAACTAATGCCAAGATGGCTACCAGAGTCTGGCTTTACTACAAACAGCTGGTAAATCTTACTCTGACCTCACATTTTCCATCTGTACAACAGGTGAAGGTGGAACTTGGATGACAGAGGAAGCTGGGGGCAGATCCTGACTCATCCAACTAAGCCCCTGGTTTCCCTTCTCACCCAGGCCCAGGCAGCCCGCAGGTCAATGCAGAGTTTGAAAACCAGTCAGATAACCACATTTCAGATGTTCTGGTTTGCCACTCAATCAACTTCCCCACCAATAGATGTTCTTCTGGTGTCAAACAATAGGAAGCAGAATGGGATCACTGTAAATGCATGAGACATCTTTCTTCCTAAGGGGACAGAAGAGGGGAAAGTTCAGCATGCAAGCAGGCAGAGCCAATCAACCTTATGAAAGGTTTTCCCATTGATTTAGGGTCTGTCCCGGGGAATGCGCATGTAACAAGAGGACGACTTGCAGGAGCTGGCTCTCCCCCTCCACCATGTGGACTCTAGGAACTCAATCAGTTCATGAGGCTTGGTGGCAAGGGCCTTTACACCTCACAGGCCCTGTCTAAATTCTTGAGACAAGCTATCCTGATGCTTTGTTAATCTAAGAAGAGGTGTGCTTGAGAAAATGGCTTCCCCAGATTGTCTGTAGACAAGTCTGTAGGACATCTTATTAATGATTGTGTGGGTGGTGGTCTTGGGTGTAGAAGAAAGCACGCTGAGTAATAAGCCAGTAAGCAGCATTCTCTGTGGCTTCTGCTTCGGCTTCTGCCCTAACTTCCTTTACACTGGGCTGGAGTGTGGAGCTGTAAACTGAAATAAAACCTTTCCTTCCCAACTGCTTCTGGTCACGGTATTTTATCACAGCATAGAAAAGGAACTAAAGGGCTGGAGAGATGGCTCCGTGGTTAAGAGCACTGATTGCTTTTCCAGAGGTCCTGAGTTCAACTCCCAGCAACCACATGGTGGCTCACAACCATCTGTTATGGGGATCCGATGCTCACTTCTGGTATGTGTGAAGACAGTGACAGTGTACTCACATACATGAAATAAATACATAGATCTTTAAAAAAGAAAGAAAAAAGAAAAGTAACTAAGAACTAGAACTCCATTATGTAAGTCAGGCTAGCCTCAAACTCATGATTCTTTTGCCTCAGCTGGTGGACAGGACTGCAGGTATACACCACCATGCTCGGGTGATTAAGTCTTCAGGAGGAAGGAAGACCATACCACTCTGAGGAGGAAAGTGCTCCATTGTCCACAAGGGCAGACACTGGCCAGTGGTGCCTTTCTTCCTTCCAGGCCATGCAATCTCTGCATTGAGAAGCTTTGAGGGTGGCATGCAAGTATATGCACTGAACACTGAGGGCACATGGTGAGTTGACAAGGGAGCTGATCAGCAAAACAGACAGAGATGAGAACAACTTAAGGTCTGACTCAGGTGCAGCAGCACTTCTGAATGCATGGATATAGATATATACAGGCAGGGAACACTGACCCCTGAAGGTCTCTGCTGGAGCTGTAACTGTTCCATCCCTTCCTGACAACAGCTGCTCAGAAACCTGCCACAAGGATAGATGGATCTCAAGGGCCATCAGGAGTAAGTCAGAACAGACACAGAGGCCCATACCTGCAATCCTAGTTCTCGGGAGGCTGAAGAACAAGGATCATGGATTCCAGGTCAGCCTGGATTCCCTAGGGAGACCCTGTCTCAGAAAAAGGAAAGAAAGGGGAAAGGCTAAGAAAGAGAGGGAATGAAAAGGGGCATTCTTTAACCAAAAAGAAAGCCCAGCTGGTAAAGTGCTTGCCAAGCAATCATGAAGACCTGAGTTCTCCAGAGCTCAGGGAAGAAAGCTGGAGCTGCACTTGTGACCACCAGGTGAACCCCTGGAGCTTACTGACCAGGCAAACTAAACTAGTTAATGATTTCCAGGCCAGTGAGAAACTCTCAAAGATCCAGATGGCTAATGCCCGAGGAACAATACCTCCAAGTTGACCTCTGGCCTCTACAGACACGTGACTGTATCTACACACTCATCCAGCACACACGGAAATACACACAATGGAGGCTAGAGTGGGGTTGCTGCTTCTTCCTCACCTAAGACAGGAGAGCTGGAGTGTGCTCAGCTCTTTCAGCTAGCTGTCTCAAGGACAGAGACTGGCTTATCACACCAATGTCCCCTGCCTAACTGTGACCCTGCCTGTGAGGCTGAGCAAGATTCCAGGCACTTCTCCCCATTTGACAACCTTTCATCTTACTCAGTGTTCCTAGTGGTGTTGGTGACTGAATCCAGTGTCATACCTACAAAGCAAACTACCCCGGAGCTACAGTCTTTAAAAAGGAAATGGTTCCTCCCAGGTGAGCACGAACACCCATTTTAAGGACAGGGAAACAGGGAAGGCTAACTCCAAGACCAAAAGGCGAGTCGTCGGCAGACAAAGCACTTCAGACTACCTCTCTGAGACAATGTGGTCTCCAGACTCATACAAACAGGCTCTTTCAAGTCAGCTCGGCAACTATGAGAAAATGTTCCATGTTCTTCAGGCTTGGCATGAAATGCAGAACAAAGACAGTGCTTACAGAAGTATGACAAACAGACATACATTGTGGGCCAGACCCCACACGGAATTTTAAATTTAGTTCTCATGGGGTAAGGATGGCTCAGCTGGTAAAGGTGCCTGCCACCAAGTCTGATGAACTGAGTTTCTCCATGTGGTGGAGAAAGAGAAAAAACCCTGTAAGTTGTCCTGACTTCCACACACTATATAACAAAAGTATTAATTAAAAGTTCCAGCCGGAGCCGGGCCGTGGTGGCACACACCTTTAATCCCAGCACTTGGGAGGCAGAGGCAGGCGGATTTCTGAGTTGGAGGCCAGCCTGGTCTACAAAGTGAGTTCCAGGACAGCCAGGGCTACACAGAGAAACCCTGTCTCGAAAAACAAAAACAAAAACAAAAACAAACAAACAAACAAAAAAAGTTCCAGCCGGACATGGTGGCACACGCCTTTAATCCCAGAACTCAGGAGGCAGAGGCAGGTGGATTTCTGAGTTTGAGACCAGCCTGGTCTACAGAGTGAGTTCCAGGATAGCCAGGGCTACACAGAGAAACCCTGTCTCCAAAAAAAAAAAAAAAAAAAAAGTTCCTGGTGAGATGGCTCAGCGGAGGCCATGAGTTCAAATCCCAGCAACCACATGATAGCTCACTACCATCCATAATGAGAAACAAATAAAGAGCCTATGGGCCGGAGCAGGACCCAGAGAGAGTAGGGCCAGAGCAAGAAGGGGAAAGGGAAGGAGAGAAAAAAAATTCCATCTTCATAATATCTGTGAAGAAGATTTTATCAATAGCACAGGTTCACAGATAAGGAAAACTGAGACCGAGAGAGGTTAAGACATTTGTTTAGAGTCACACAGCTAGAAAGCAATAAAGCCAACACCCTCTAACACTGTCTTATGAGGAGGTCACATGTCCCACTCAGTCCAGGGAGGCAAATACTTTCCTCTAAACGAAGCTCTGGTAGAACTGAATATAGGTCAGACTAAAGGGTACAGGATACAAGCTGCCACATATACCAGCGGAATTCCTCAGATGTTGAATAGCAGGCAACTTTAGGCCCCATCTACCTACTGAAACAGCAGGAACAGCAGGTTTGGTGACATGGCTAGTAAAAGCCTGTCTGGATAAGCTTGCCAAGCTGTGAGTCTCTTGGGATTTAGATGAGAACTGATTAATCAAAGCCATCTCTGGAGGCTCGTAGTAATTAAAAGCTTCAAAATGAGAAGGGCCCAAAGGTAGAAAAGTACCACATGCAAGTCCTTCGTCAGCAGTGAGCCTCAAGAGCCTCACTTCAGAGTCAGGGGTCAGTTTCCCAGTAATGTACCAACAGAGCCTCATCCTCTGGATTACAACAAAACAGACAAACAACCCTACCAGGCAGGTGGTGGACACGCCTTTGGGCCCAGCACTTAGGAGGCAGAGGCAGGTGGATCTCTGAGTTACAGGACAACCAGAGCTACATAGTGAGACTCTGTTTTAGAAAATAAAACTAAATAATAAAAACAAAATAAACAAATTAGTAAGAATGTCTTTGGGACAATACTCATGATAATTAAAATAAGAAAGAAACCAGAGAAACAAGGCTTATTACAATCTCTGCTCTCCCACCCACTTTCTGGAGAACTGTAGCCACCCATTCAGCAGGCACAGTGTGGAGTGCCATCCACTGCAGGCCTGGGACTATGCCCACGAGTTGTATAAAGTAGGCCAAAGATAGAATGGCATAAGACAGGAGAGTGATCCCGCCCTTCAGAAAAATTGTGACCAAAGCTCCGAGGGGAGCCCTGAAATGGGTGGAGCATCAGGGAAGTTCTCTAAGGTGAAGGGAAAACTGGGCAGCTATGGAAAGATGGGTGACAGGGAGAATACTCACTCAACGCATTCCAGTGTAACAAGGCAGGGACCTGAGAACAGCGGAGCTGCCAGTGTTGCTAGAAGCAGGCTCCAACTCATTTCACTGTTATGGTAATCCACTTAAAACAAGGGCCAGGACACGAAGAAGAGAACACCATGTTCAAGCACAAAGAAGCCCATGGATTAAGAAGTTAAGTGACAAGGGCAATTATTTTCCTTAATATATAAAAAGCCACCACTAAGCCAAATATGGTGACACATGCACTTGGGAAGTAGAGCCAAGAGGGATGGAGTTTGAGCCTTGGGCTGGGCTACACAGCAAGACAAAACAAAGACTTGGGAGAAGAGATGAGCAAAGGACCTTAGAGAAGGAAGTAAAGGCTCAGGGATGGCCTTGGAGGCCAGTGTGGTGGCCTCTGCCAGCAGAAGACACAAAAGTCTTGTCAAATATCAAGTGGCATCTGCCACTGCCCAGCAATGCCACTTCCCAGACATTTTCTTCCCTTGCATGCCGGGAACTCACACTCTGCTTTCTCCTCCAATGCTGCTGGCCGTGCCTTCTCCTTTGCTTTGCCCCTTCCTGTCCTTCCACAGGAGAGCTGAGCGGCTCATGCCCAATCTCCATCTACACTATTTCACCTCTGGAGATCTCATCCACACTCTGACAACTCACACTTAGTACCTCTGGTCCCAACTCTCCCTGCAACTCCCAGTTCAATTAGCCAGGCCTCCTAACTGATGACAGCTCCATTCAAAGGTCTCTATAGCAGGGGCTCAAACTGCACAAGATCACAACTAACCTCTAGCAGCTTTTCCTCCCCAAACACTGCTACCCTGCAGTTTTCATCATCCACTTTCTACCAACACCATCTGTAGCAGGCTCCTGGATCAAAACCTCAGTTTCTTGACTGTAGAGGAATTTAAATACGATGTGGTCGATCTGGCATGGGATCACACCCAAAGACCTTCTAGGTCTGTGTGATCTGGCTGGAGTGCCACATGTTTAATCTCTGGCTGGAATACAGACAGACCTTTAATCCCAAACAATGAAGGTATGGTCAGTTTGTAGGAGGAAACAGCCATGTTTGAAAGTGATGTCTAACTGAGAGGCAGACAAAGTGATGAATGAGAGAAAGACTTAACAGAATGAGTCAGAGATGGAGCGGAGAAGCTGAGAACCAATGCAGTGAGTTCTTCGTGAGTTCCTGCAGTTCAGTGCAGGTCAGCAGAAGCAGTTGAAGCCAGAGTAAGGAGTCAGAAAATTAAAACAAATTGCCAGAGCTAGTGTGAGGCCAAGCAGAGCAATTCAGTGAGAAGCTAAGAAAAGCCAGGTTGAATCAGTGAGACTGGAGAGGAGTCTGAGCCACAACAGCTAAGATGAACTAGCCAGCTAGAGTTCAGAAAGAGCTAGAAAGGGTGAGCTTATTATTCATCAGTAATCCTCCAAAACAACAATTAACATCTGTTACACTTCATCACGTCTGCTCCCATACCCCATATCTAGGAATTGAACAGCCTAGGTCCTCTTCAAGATCCAGTCTTAACCACTGAGCCTCCTCTTCAGCCCAGGCCTCTTTTCTAATCTACAATCTGTCTACTTTGCTAGGAAGACCTTTTCTCTGGATAGCTTCATGTCTTGGATCTTATTCCTTTTGAGTCTTGGCTCAGACATCACCTTCTCTTTTATAAAGACAAGGTCTCTCTATGTAGTCCTGACTATTCTGGAGCTTGCAATATAGACCAGGCTGGCCTTGAGCTCAGAGGATTCTGCCTCCCAAGTGCTGGGATTAAAGACACCATACCCAGCTGTTACCTTCTTCTTAAGGCTTCTCTGACCACTTGATTTAGTAGCTCTCGCTCTCTCCCTCTCTCTCACACACATACAGTATACATATGTAGATCAGGGGACATCTTGGAGAAATTTGAAATTGGTTCTCTCCTTCTACCATGTGGAGTGCCAGCGGAATCAAATTCAGATTGTCAGGCATGGTGGCAAGTGCCTTTATCCACTGAACTATCTTGTCAGCCCTACCTTAGTTCTTTTATTATTAGTGCTTTTTAGTCAGGGTCTCAAAACATAGCCTTGGCTGGCCTAGAACTTGCTACTAGACCAGGCTAGCCTTAAACTCACAGAGTTCTGCCTCCCAAGTACTTGGAGTTGTGGGATCAAAGGTGTACATCACCACACATATCTTCTCGAGACTGTTTTTAGACAAGGTCTTATTATTTAGCTCAGGCTGGCCTAGGACTCACTAGTGGCCCAGAATAGCCTTGGATTCATGGTCTTTCTGCCTCAGTGCTGGGTTACAGGGTTGTACTATTATGCCTAGCTGGCTGCTTTATCTAAAGCAGTATACCTCTTCAATCCCCAACACTGTCTAACCCTCTTTCCTATTTTCTTCTTTTGAAGTATTAACATATTATAAACAGTATTTATAGCATCTATTTCTTCTTCCACAATGCAGATTTCATGAGAGCCAGGACTTAGATTAGCTCAGTACTGTGTTCCTACCTCTTGCATCAAGCAAACAGGTGCTCAGCACACATTGATAACTAATGCTCAACTCTTAGAGAATTTCATGTTTTGCAAACCAGTCTCACACTACTATTGACTATTGTGAAATGGAAAATGCCAGACCACCAAGCTCATTTCACAGCCAGTAAGAGGAAGGTTAAACATACAGATCAGAGAGAAAAAATGGCACAGAGGAGATGACCAGGTGGCAACATCTCAGATGGGGGAAATGGGCTGAGAGGAGAGCTCAGTGGGAAAGCATTTGGCTAGCATGCACGAGCCAGAGGTTCCATCTATCCTCAGGATCACAAAACATTAATGAAAAGTACATACTTGTGGTAGTTTCAGTGTATAGGCTTAGATGTTTGAATACTTACTTAGTCTCTAGTTGGTGGAACTATTTGGGAACTATTAGGAGGTATGGCCTTGTTAGAGGAGGTGTTAGTGGGGTAGGCTTTGAGGTTTTAAAAGCCACACCATTTCCAACTAGCTAGCTCGCTCTCTCTCTCTCTCTCTCTCTCTCTCTCTCTCTCTCTCGTGCTCAAGCCTTCTGCCATGCTCCCTACCATGATGGTCATAGACTCTAACCCTTTGGAATGCTGAGTCCCCAGATTAAATGCTTCCTTTCATAAATTGCCCTGGTCATGGTGTCTCTTCACAGTAATTGAAAAGTAGCTAGGACAATAAAAAATTGGAGGAGAGACATGTCCAGGCCCCTTTCTTCAGTGAGGCAGGCCATAACCTGATCCTGCAGGCTCAGAGTGAACCTAAGAGGTGGAGCACCACCAGGCCCTCAAGGACCTCAGACCACCAGGCCCTCAGTGTCTCTGTACTTGCTGATCCTACCAGGATTATCCTCTCCTGCCCTAGTATGGCTGCTCCAAATTATCCTTCAAATCTCAGCTTAGATGACATCACTTTAAAGACACACTCCCTGCATCTACTACTTAAGAAGCTATTTATATGCTACTCTCCAGGATTTCCATGCATGTGCACACATTCACCAAGCGCCTACCATGACCTGGAAGCCGTTTATGTGCACTGAAGGAAAGAAAAATCTTTGCAGACAAGCAAGATTAAGATTAAAACAAAAACAAAACAACAAAAGACAGAGCTGGCAAAAAAGAAAAAAGGAAGGGAGGAAGAAAAGAAAAGAAGTAAGAGAAGAAGAGAAGAGAAGAGAAGAGAAGAGAAGAGAAGAGAAGAGCAAAGCAAAGCAAGGCAGGAAAGGAGGCCAGCAAGCACAGAGCAGGAGGAAAGGAGGCTGAAACTTAACTGGTGGCCACCGAAGGCCTCCAGGAGGTGAAGCATGTTTGGAAAACATCAGCCAGACCAAGGAACAGCTGGGGCTAGGCATGGGGCTCAGTAACAGAGCAGCGGCTCAGCAAGCATGAGGTCCCCCAGCAGAGCACAGGTGGGAGCGTGCCTGGTGTCTGAGGAGAGAGGATGGATGGGCAATGAGGACACACTGAAGGGGACTGGGCACTGAGTGTCAGAAGAACAGCCTGCCATCACTGAAAGCGTGTGGGCTCTACCCTGCTGTAGTGGAATCCTGACAGGTATACAGGTGCATCTCAAGATGCTAGGTGTCCTTTTTAACTGGCTCTGGCTGCTATGCGTTCTGTTTTCCTCACACCCTATTAGTTTTGTATTATGGCATTTGTTTTCTATTTTTGCTTTGTCTCTCCCCCAAGAGAAAGCAACACTATGGCAGAAACTAAGTCTGGCTTGTTTACCTACTGGTACATTCCAGTGCCAGACTCTAGTGGGTCTCAATAAACATTGAATGAATGAAATGAATGGATGAATGCTAGACTTAGGAAGTCTCTGTTGTCAGAATCTTAACACCAAGCACTTCAACTGTTCAACATAAAGAAGATGGAAGCAGACCCAACAACTAGTGACACAAAAACTGTCTTTCTACCTCAAAGAGCTTAAGATCAAAAAGCAACCAGGGTGTGGTTAAAAGTATACGATGCCCAAATCCACTCCTGTAGATAACATAGCTGGGGAAGTGCTTAAACCAAACACCAAAGCACTGTCTCCAAAGCTTCTGAGGAAAGGGTCAGTGACATGGCTCAGTGGGACAGTATTTGTCTGGTAGCCTGATTTGAGCCCTGAATGGGACCCTGATGGTAGCAGAAGAGAACCCACTCCCAAAAGTTGTTTTCTGATTCTCACTGGCCATGGCAGCGGTGTCCCTGAACCTACACAAAATAAATAAATGTAATTAAAGGTTCTTAAGGGGTCTGAGAGAGATTAAAGGCATTTGCTGCTCTTGCAGAGGACCCAGGTTCAGTTCCCAATACCCACATAACAGCTTACAACTGTTTGTAACTCTAGTCCCAGGGGCCCTGTTGGTCTACTCTGGTCTCCAAGAGCACCAAACTCACACATACATATATGCAGGTAGCCATCACATAACTTTTTTAAAAAGCTTTTGAGGACTGGGAATATAAGTAAGAGGTGGTCTACTTTCCTGGTATGTATAAGGTCGAGGTTTATCCCCCAGTACTAAAAAATAAAACAAATCAGAGCTGGTGAGAGAGCCCCGTGGGCAGAGGCATTTGTTGCTAAGCCTGTCAATCTGGGTGTGATCTCTGGCACTGAGCTCCCATGGCAGGAGAGAGCCAGGTCCTGGGAGTTGTCATTTGCCATGCACAGGTGCCCACTGGCACACACACACACAGAATGTAAAAGATTTTGAAGTATGATTCCCCCATTCTATTGTGCTCTACCAGCTCCATCTGTCATCTTAGGGTGCACTAAGAGGACCAGATCGGAACCTGGGGGGATCAATGACTATGGTATCCTAGGTAATGGACTCTGAACTTCTGTAGTCTACCAGCTATACCAACCCTTAAATAGAAGGGTCCTCCCATCTTTAGAGACCATCCTATTAGAGGTTGAAGACACAAGGGAGCTTCAATTCCGGAACCACAGCCAAGCCTCTGGCCCCACTAGCTAACAGGATCCATCCTAGAATTAGAGGTTGACAAAGCTAAAACCGGTCACACATGTGAAATCCAAACTTCAGCCAACACTAATGAAGGTCTGCCATCTCCCTGCCCACCAGACTCTGCTCAGGCACGCTGCTAACAGGGAACAGCAATGGAAGCTTGAAGCACATAAGTCCTTCTAACAGTCACACTTTCCCTATCCCGCTGGGATGGCATGAGGATGCACAGAACATCACCTGGAGCCCTCACCATGCAACGGAATATTCATTCGTTTGATCTTTCTCCAGACACATATCCGACATTGCCATGTGCCTCACTAGATGCTGGACACACACAGTTCAGGCAAGTGCTTGCAAAGGACTAAGAGATCTTTACTAAGAAGGTAGCCAACTAAGCAGACAACTACATTCACTGTGATCACTGCCACAGGACCCTAGAGGAGCAGCCAGCTCAGAACTCCCCAGGGGGCAGTCTAGCAAAGGAGCCGGGCAAGAGCAGCAGGTGTGGGCTGTGCACAGACAGAAGAGCACAGAGCGAAGACAAGCACAGGTGCGGCTTGCAAAGGTGGCACATCTGAGTGCGAATGGAAGGTCAAAGAGTAGAGTGAGAAGCTGAAGATGAAGAGCCAGGTAGAAGCTAAGCCTAGAAGGGCTTGGATGCTACACTAAAGTCAGCTCCAGCTGAGGGCAAGGAGGAACCACTGACAGAGTTCCAAGGTGGGTTTCTCTGTGCAGCCCTGACTGTCCTAGAACTTACTCTGTAGACTAAGCTGGTTGCAAGCTCACAGATCTGCTTGCCTCTGCCTCCCAAATGCTGGGATTAAAATAAATTAAAGTCATGTGCCACCAAACCTGGTGAATTTTTTTTTTAATTTCTCCAATTTTCTCCCTAGAGTATTTTTTCCTCTCTGTAAAGTGATAAATATCAGAAGAAGAAGGAGGAGGAGGAGGAGGAGGAGGAAGAGGAGGAGGAAGAGGGGGGGGCAGCAGCAGCAGCAGCAGCAGCACCACCAGCACCACCAGCACCACCAGCACCACCAGCACCACCAAGCTAGCTCTTCTGATTGTGATAATCTCAGCAGCATATCTTAGGAAAAAAGACCTGTTGAGAAACAGAAGTGCCTTCAAGGGACAAGTACCCCTCAGCCATCTGAAGCACATCAACTATAAACCATGCCTGCTTCCTGTCAGCACTGCAGGCTCGGGTGCCAGAGTGGGGGGAAGTGAGCAGTCAGATATGCAGAAGATGAAAGTCCAACCCAGGCCAAGCTAGACTCACAACAAACTGTTCTCAACTACTTTTAGGAAGAGAAGTGAGATGAGCGGGAGAGGTCCTTAGTATTTAAAGGTCTAGTCGGAGAAGGAAGCAATAAGGAACCTTACAGGGCAGACAGCCTTCCTCAGACACAGGACCCAGCAGGTACCATGGCTCAGGGTCAACAGTAATGTGCTCTGCAAGATATCCTCACCCAACACCTCAGACACTGGATGGAGGTGCTCAGCAGTGCTTTCTTAGGACCATTCTGAGACAAGGTCTTTTTATGTAGCCATGGCTGGTACTTACCATGCAGATCACGCGGGCCTCCTCCCAGCTCAGCTTTATGAGTGCTGACTGGGGCTGCAGGCATGGACCACCACGTCTCCCCAAAACCCTTATTTTTCTTGGTGCTGGGAATAGAAACCAGCCTTGCAAACGCTGGGGAAGTGCTCTACCACCGTATCTACATATTTTATTAGGATAGAAACCCTGCTGAAGTTGAGTTATCCAGGTCACACAACTGGGAAGCTGCTGACCTGGGGCTAGAGCCAGGAGCTGACTGGCAGGGAGTGAGTGCTCATTCCTCTGGACCTCTGAGCCCTTCAGACTACTCGGTGTGAAGCTTCCAGTCAACCCACACTCATCAGATGATCTCTACAGAGACACGGAAGGTCTGATTCTTGGGGACTAGCAAAGCCCTCTTGACAGTTCCTAAGACGCAGACCTCTGTTTATGCCCCTACAAGTTGCTTTATCTTCAATTATCCCTTGGAAGGATAGGGATAAGGTGACATTATTAAGTTTCTGTGAATCCAATGGGACTAGAAAAACATCACAGAGCTCATGACAGACAGACAGACAGACAGACAGAGGAGCTAGCTGGGTGTGGTGGTTCAGCTCTGTAATCAATCCTAGAACTTGGGAGTCTAAGGCAAAAGGGCTGCTATGAATTCAAGACACATGAGATATCCTGGCCAGACTGGGACAGAGTGAGACTGGAAAAAAAAAAGGCAATTAATGTAACATTTTTACTTACTACTTTTTTCCAAAAGAGCAAGGAAACTTTCACAGGCTCATTTCAGTTCCTTGCACTCAAGAGGAAGTAGGAAGATAGTAAGTCTCTCTTGTGTTGCTGTCAGGGAAACTAAGGTATAAGGAAGGAGCAACAAAATGTCTCTAAAGGAAAAGAGGCTCACACCCCAGGTACCAAGTCGCCTTCCCATCTCCCACGCAGACCAGTCATCCCAGGCACCATGACAGGCCAAAGGCCATCCTGTGGGCCTGTTCCCCTAGAACCTAGGACCAAAAGATCCCCCAAGGGGCCCCGTTGTTCCCCTCTTTACTGCAAAACGAATAAAGTGCAAACGGGATGAAGGGGTTGTCTGGATATCAATTCCAAGAATAGCCCAATAGGCAGGAAGACCTGAGAGCCAAAACACTGACAAAAACAACCTGGCCGAACAGCCTCCTAAGTTGAAAGTGTATCAACAGCTCCTCCTAAACATCGGATCAGACGACAGGTGAGAAGGCTGCATCCTGACACCAACTCACACAATATATTGGCGACAATATATCAAGTCACTTCTAGACCCCAAGCCAGCTCCAGGTGCCTTTCTCCCCGAGCTTTGAAGGTCTCTGGAGACCTACATAGGAAGCCTGATTTTGCCTCTACTACTCGAATGACCTTCCGTGTGTCATTTAACCTCCCGTGCCTCGGTGTCCTCGCGAGTGAGAGGGGGAAAGCAACAGTAGCTACCTTACAGAGGCAGCTGTGAGCTCAGTACACAAAGTGCTTAGCACAGAGGTTCGAAGTCAGGAAGGGCTGGAGAACCAGTGACAAGACATTCTTGTGGTGTTAGAACTAAGACAAGTGCTCCCATTCTGTCAACGTGTCCCTGAGGATCCAAAGGACGAGGGGCGGGTGGCAGAAGGCCATTTCTAGATGTTTGCCCCGTTTTGGGGGGGCGGCGGCTAAGAGATAAGGCCCTGAACGAGGAGGCCTGAGGTTGGCCGAGGAGTGGGAAGGGACAAGCAGGGCGCAGGGGAGGCCTAAGTGCAGGAGTCTCTCCGAACCGGACTGCGGACCTGAAATGACGGACGGCTTGACGCCGGGCCGCCAAGCCGTCGGGAATGAATGAGCACGCAGGCCTTTCACCTTCGCCCTCTCGCGGCTCGCAACCCTCCAGCGCAGCGTCCTCTCCGTGACCTCTGACCTCGCAGACCCCCCCCACTCCTCGGACCCCTTCGGGTTTGTTTGTTTTCCTATCTCGCCGGGCTGCCTTTTTCCTCACCCACAAATCCAAACGGCTCCGGGTGCCGCGGCTCGGCTCGCTTCAGCAGCAAAATGTCCGCAGCCTCCGCCTCCCTCTCCTCCGGTGCGTCGCAGCAGCCGGCGGCTCCAAGCTCCACGGCTGTCACCTGCCGAGCGGAAGTAAGAGGCCCGTGCGCGGAACTTCCGGTGGACGCACACCCCGGGGGCGGGGTCGAGGGTGCAACCTGGCGGGAGGGGCTGGGGACCTGTTGGGCGGGGCCTGTGTGGGAAGGGCGGGGCCTTAGCAGAGCCGGCTTTTATGAGAATTGAGGGCCTGGGCGGGCCAAGCGGCTAAGTTCAGGCTGGGATACCCTTGCTCAGAATCCCTGGCCAGGCTCCCTCTCAAACACCATGGAATCGAAAGGGTCTTGGAAGACTTTAAAGTTCATCTCTTTCTGAGTTACAGATGGGAAGACTGAGGCCAACGTTGTCTTAGGAAAAGGGAAAGTCGGAGCTACAAATCTGATCAGCTGCTGGACTGCGCCTGTCTGCTAGGCTAAAACGAGACTTTTTCTGCTGCCCTTGGAAAATTCATTGTTCTAAAAGGAAAACATAAGCTACGTCCAAGACTTCTTATCCAAGGGATACTTCACAGTGAGACCTCAACTGATACAGCCATTTCATTCCTGACTTTGGTCCTATTAATTTTCTCTTTCTAATAGATAACTTGTGTTCATCCCCTTTAAAACATTATAAAACTTCTATTCTAGCATTTTTATTAAACCAATAATATCTGCATTGCAGAAAAAAAGAAATATATTAGTGGGGGCTGGAGAGATGGCTCAGTGATTAAGAACACTGGCTGGTCTTCCAGAGGACCTGAGTTCAGTTCCCAGCAACCACACTGTGGCTTACAACCATCTGTAATGGGATCCCATGCCTTCTTCTAGTGTGTCTGAAGACAGCGACAGTGTTGTACTCATACACACAAAATAAATAATTCTTTTTAAAAAAAAAAGAAATATATTAGTAAGGAAAAAAGGCAAAACCAAAACACGTAGGCTCCTGAGAAAATCGTTTTTTAACACTTGGTTATCCTCCTAGATGTAATATGTCTGCCTTTTTATTTTATTATTTGTGTGTTATTGATTTGAGACAAGCTCTTGCTGTGTAACCCAAGCCAGCCCCATTGTTGAGCTCACAGTGATGTACTATCATGCCTGGTCTATGTAGTGCTGGGATCTAACTCAGAGCTTTTACATCCTATGCAAGCACTCTAACAACTGAATCGCTGTCACCTTGGCTGACCTGGAAACTGAAAAACCAAGCAGAAGTCTGCCTGCCTCTGTCTCACAGTGTTGGGTTTAAAGGTGTGCACAACCACACCCAGCTGTTTTTACATTCTTTAAAGTTTTGTCATAATATAATTATGACAAATTGATAAAATAGTTATGGCAAATTGATAAAATAGACAAAATAGAATTCCAGATGCTGGGGTGAAGAGATGGTTCAGCAGTTAAAAACACTGGCTGCTCTTCCAGATAACAGGGGTTCATTCCCAGAACCCACATGGCAGCTCACAGCACCCACATGGCAGCTCATGGCATCTGTGACTATAGTCCAAGAGGATCTAAAACCCTCTTCTGACCATGCA
Source organism: Mus musculus (assembly GCF_000001635.26). NCBI lineage: Eukaryota > Metazoa > Chordata > Mammalia > Rodentia > Muridae > Mus > Mus musculus. The sequence continues at coordinate 4,985,437 of NC_000077.6, read as the reverse complement.
AGCACAGGTACATGCACATATGAACATAAAATAAAATAAATAAATCTTGCCAAGTAGTGATGGCATACACCTTTAATCCCAGATGGATTCCAAAGTTTGAGACCAGCCTGGTTTACAGACAGAATTTCAGGACATCCAGGGCAAAGGTTAGGCTTGGTGGTGCATGCCAGTAATTCCAGTACTTGGGAAGCAGAGTCAAGTAGATTTCTGTGTGCTCAAAGCCATCCTGGTCTGCATAGAAAATTCCCAAAGTTACAACAGTGAAACCTTGTCTCAATGTCTCAAAGACAAACAAAACAACAACAAAAAGAATACCATTTACCCTTCACCCCGCTTCCCTCAATGGTGACACAGGATAATAGTAACACCCGGAAATTGTCATTGGTAAAATATTTTTGATAAAGTGTCTTGGTTTTAAAAACAGGATTTGTATGAGATTACAGCTGACCTTGCTTAGCCCAGAGAAGAATGTTGAAGAGACAGCCTGTTTCCCAAGATTATCTGTCTTACTTGAAGCAGACAATTCCAGGAAAGGGAGACCACAAACCTGCACATAGCCCCTAAACTGCATGAACTTCCTCAGCCCAAGTCTGCGCCCCTGCCTGCTCCTTATAAAGGGTCTCAGCCAGCTTTTCTCCCTGCTAGACCCTCCATTCCCTCGAGAGAGGCCACTGTATAATAGGTTCCCTGAGAGTAAGCGAGCACTTGATAGTTAGAGCTAACTAACTGAACCATGTCCCCAGCCTTCAGTATATCTGCTCTTTATATAGTATCTACTCCGCGTTACATATTATATACGTCATTCAGCAACATCTTAAAGTATAGAGAAGGATACATTTAGGCACTATGAAAATATCGTATTTCAATATCAGGACCTTGGACCTTCAGGGATTTTGGTCCTGGTACCAAATTCCTGGTAGATAGCAAGATAGACTTAATTTGGACAAATTAAACAGTGTTCTTCACTTCTGTGTCCACTAGAGGGCCCACAAGTGTCATTAGCCACCATCCTCTTTAATCTTATTTTCAGCACGGGCCTTGCAAACGTCCTTCTAGTCCACGTTTCTAGACTTTTCTTTCTATATGGTTATGAATCTGCCATCCCAGTCTCTGCTTACTGCTTTTAATCCTTTAAATCCCTAAAAGTTGTCACAAAGTGACTATGTTAAGGACCTCACTGACAACACCAGCGCCCCCCCACCCCACCCCACCCCCGACCTGCAGAGGCGGACAGCTTCATATCCTTCTGACCCTCATCTTATGGGGCACAGCTGGCAGAGTAGAGGGGCCAGGAGGCCTCTGGGGCTCCCTCCATCCAATACACCATTGCTGGTGTTGACGGGAGCAAAATTCTGTCCAGCTCTTCAGGCTCTCCTGCCACAGGCTGCCTCTCAGAGCTCTCTCCTTGCTCCAGTTCCCTAGGCTGGACCAGTTTCTATTCCACAATTGAAAAGGCCCACGCTAGATCTGGAAATATAGAGCTCAGTGGAACCGTGTTAGTCTAGCATGCTCAAAGCCCTAGTTTCAATCTCCAGTACGAGAGGGGGAGAGAGAGAGAGAGAGAGAGAGAGAGAGAGAGAGAGAGAGAGAGAGAATGAAAATGTCCACCCAGGCTCCAAATCCCTAGGTATGGGAGCTCTGTCCTCAACCTAGAAAACAGGATTACTAAGTCTCCTTGAAAGATCCCTCCTAGAGATAAAGCCTCAGCATTCACGTTCAGTAGCTGATATCTTGATGTTCCTGCTGAATAGGGTCCACTGTTTGCTTTGATATTGTTCTGCTCAGCCACTGTGTGCATGAGCATGTAACTCAGTCTCTTTGAGCCTCAATGTCCCATCAGGAAAATGAGACTAATACCCTATTTTATACAGAGATCAAGAAGATCTAGATAGGAAAAGCTCTTAAGACACAGCTAGCCAGCACTAAGAGTGCCATTTCTAAAGGCACCATGTGTGAGTGGTGCACACGAATATTTCCAGCATTCAGAAGGCAGACTAGGCCAGCCTATACTACATATCAAATTTAAGTCCATCCTGGGCTATTTAGGAAGACCCTGTCACTCAAAAAGAGCAAAGAACCTGTCTATCATGTGTAAGGCCTTGGATTCAATTTCCAGAAAAAAAACAAAACAAAACCCAAAGCAGGCACAAAGAACAGCAATAAGCTCCCACACTGCAGGACTTGTCTGTGCTCCGTGTCTGAGCACTTGTACACTACTGTCAGCCCTGGCCCAGATCCAACTGCAGAGACAGTTCCTCACCTCAGACTGAAACAGTGTGCCGAGGACCAACACCTCCCACTGCCTTCCCTCCTCAGAGTCTGGTAGTCACTGTTCCAGTTTCCTTCTCCCTGCATTTGACCATTCGGAGCACCTTAGACAAAGCTAACCCAATGTGCCAGCAAGTTGTACATCAACTTGACACAAGCTGGAGCCATCTGAGAGGAGGGACTCTCAGTTGAGAAAGTGTCCCCATAAGCTGGAGCTGTAGGCAGGCATGTAGGACAGTTTCTTTTTTTCTTTTCTTTTTTTTTTTTTTTTTGGTTTTTCGAGACAGGATTTCTCTGAGTAGCCCTGGCTGTCCTGGAACTCACTCTGTAGACCAGGCTGGCCTCGAACTCAGAAATCCACCTGCCTCTGCCTCCCGAGTGCTGTGATTAAAGGCGTGCGCCACCACACCCGGCAGGTCAGTTTCTTAATCAGTGATTGTGAGCAGTGCCATCCCTAGGCTGATGGCCCTGGGTGCTATAAGAAAGCCAGCCCCTCCCTGCCTCGCTCCAGCCTCTAGGTTCCTGCCTCATTTGAATTCCTATCTTGCTTCCCTCAGTGGACTGTGATTCAGGACATGTAAGTCAAATAACCCTGTCCTCCTTAAGTTGCTTTTGGACATGATGTCATCACAGCAATGTAACTCTAACTGAGGCATCTAATATATCTGC